>NC_048597.1:124023441-124265941 GCF_003668045.3 Cricetulus griseus
AAAGAATGTTCGCATTTTTAAAAATGTACTTCAAATATCATCTCACACCAGAAAATTTTAATAAAGCCTCTTTTCTAGGACAAGTTGAAGTTAACTCTATTGAAGTATCATCCAAGGGTATGTGTGTCTGTATATGTGTTAGGAACCTCCACTGAGATGGGCCTTTGGTTATGCACATCTATATGTGAACAAACTAGATGTGGGGATTGTCCAAGGACTTTCAAGCACAATCTGAGTTGTTAACAAATGTGCAAAAACCATACAAAGACTTCTCATTCAATCTACTCAAAACCATAGTTGGTGATACAGAATAAAGGAGGAGAGTTTCCAGTTCTGAAAGAAATATTTGAAAATATTCATTGCATTTTCTAAGTTGGAATCATACCATCTCAACTTACTGGATTAGTCTTGCCCTTATCTTTTGGCAACTGTATCAGTTACTTTCTGTTGCTGTGATAAAACATATTGACCAAAACCAATTTATAGATGAAAAGCATTTATTATGTCTATTGTTTCTAGAGGGATGAGTGTCAAACAGCAGGCATTGTGACAGGACCAGGAAGCTCAGAGATCACCTCTCAAGCACAGACACAGGAAACCGAGAGAGGGAATCGGAAGTGGGATAAGGTTCCCAACTATCACAGCACTCCCAGTGACATAATTCCTCCAGCAAGGCTCCATGTCCTAGAAGGCTCAGAACCTCCCCCAAACAGCGCCACCCACTTGGGACAAAGTGTTCCCATACACCAGCTTGTGGGGGACATTTTGCACTCTAACCACATTGAATGAGAACCAATGTTTTTTTCCAAGTCCCCTCCTCAAACTGTGTCTGGGCCTCTGTATACCACATCCTCCCTAAAGATATACACACAAATTCAGTACTTTTTTATCTTAAGAAGGGCTCATCATACCCTGCGGCCTCAGCCTTTGTGATCTGAGGTCTGACTGCCAAGTAGACATAGAGTTCTCTTCCCTTCATGATTCCTTAGGTAGAAGATGCATTTTTGCCATAGATCCTTGGCATGTATATCATTCCTTTCCTTACTTTATTCATAATGTTCATCTTTTAATGTAAGGGACTCAGTCACCCCATGGCTTCTCTTTGGCATATTGAAATTTTCAGCATCACTACTTTTGTACTTCCTGTCATTATTCAGAAAAATCAGGGTTACATGACCACAGATACTGTAACAGCATGATGGCTGATTTAGTGACAATATGGATACTAAGTAACTCATGGGAACTTAATATATCCAATATAGACATTCAAATATATGAGCATACAGGGACCATTGTCATTCAAACCACAATACTGGGATCTGTGAATTCTAAGCTAGAGAAAAGACAGGGCTTTTTCTGTTGGCCTTTTGGAGTCAACCATGCAATGCTGTAAAATATATGTAACTGGTTAAGAACTGAAATCAAAGACAGAAGTAGCTATCATGTATCATCACTCAGAAGAATATGGACTATGGGGATAGGATACTGTCTATTTTCCCTTCAGAAATAACTCACATGTGCTATCTTTGCATGCCTTGGACAGCTTGCATGCACATATAACTTCTTTGTCATTGCGAGCATTCCAGGTCCTCCAAGAGAAAGGTGATTGGAAATCTCTGCACTTTAATGCAGGCACACAGGTGCAGGCACATTACCTCCCCTGACACCCCTCTCAGCATACAATATACACATACAGAGAGTAAGCACATAAAATTTTAAGCATTGACTCAGTATGGGGGAGAACACAGCCTTACTCTACGTACGTGATTCACACAGATGTAACATTTCTAATGTGGTGTGCCACGTGCTGAATTTTTAATGACCATTGTATACTCATTCAAAACTACATAGGAACATCTTGGAGAGTGAAGTGTTATCAAGAGTTTAGTTAAAATGATTTACCTGTGACTTTTAAACAACATTAAGTGGTTTGTGAAAAGTATTCAGATTTGTGCTTAATATGGATGGTGTCTAAAAGACTGGGCTCAGGAAAAGCACCCCGAGGAGCCACATCCAGCACAAAAACACAGGCCCTGAATACAGCTGCATGTTAGCTCCCGGGTGTTCTTCAGAATATCACCATTTAAGCAATACAGAAAGGCTTTGAATGGTTCACTGGGTAAGTGCTGGAGAGATGGCAGAACCGGGACCTCATTGCTGTTTCTTCTTAATTTAGTAAGCATTTCGTTAATTCTGTTGACCAGAGAATCTGAGCTTAAGCAAGCAAGGAAGGAGCTTTCATGGATAGCCAACTCTGTTTAGTTAAAATTCTTAAATAAACAAAGAAAATCAACTCGACTTCTCTTCATACTGGTGAATCAACACTGTGCTGGTACGACTTAATCCTCTAAGAGAAAGTTAAGTCCTATGCAAAAATCTGTAATAATATTAATTATCTTGTTGTAATATCTTTCTTCAAAGAAATTCAGTGTCTTTTCTTCCACTGTCTGTGTTGCCCATCATAGAGCTGACCTCTATGCACCTCTGCTAAATTGAATTGCAGAGACATGAAAACATGGAGCTAGAGAAAAATCATGTATGTGTTTTCCTGTGATCTCAAGAGTAAGCTTTGTTTGTTTGGTATTATATTTTGCACAATGTGCATAGTGTCCTTCCATGCTCAGAGGTTAGTGAGTGAAAAGAAGCAAAGCCCTTGCTGCCCAGACAGTCTCTCTCAACTAAGTACACTGATCATGGAAGACACAAACAGGAACACTACAGAGTGTGCTGTGCAATTTGAAGAGAGGTGCTGGGACGCCTCTGCCAGCTCAGCCCTTACCAAGTAAACACTAAGTAAGCAAAGATGACCTCAACTCCAACACTCATGGAAGGAAGAAAAGGGGTGTGGCTTGCTTGTGGTGATAAAGGAAACTGTATAGAGATGTTGTCCAGGAAAAGGCCTGCTAGAGGAGCCATGGTGGAGGCTGTTAGGGAAAGATGTTGGGTAAAGTACAATGTATTTTGCAGGTAGCTTGGGAGATACTTTGAATAGTTTCCATGATTAATTCTCCTGAACGAAATGATTGAAGTGTATCTGTATGCAGAATGTGGATAAAAGTTAGTACTAAGGAAAACAAACAAAACATGAGTTTTACACACTATGTGAGGACACAGTGATCATCTGGTTCACTGGCTGAGAAGGGCCCTTGTCAGCCAGTCAGCCCATGCTGGGATGCTGGACTTCTCAGAACTGTGAAACAAGTTCTGATGTAAGTGGGTCACATCCAGTTGCCTTTTTAAAGATGAAATTCAAAGATAAATTGTGACAGCATACTCTCTCCTGGCAGGTGAGGACCACCCTAGATTATATCCACAGGGTAGCCAACTTCTTTATGGCAGGATAGGTGCAGTTGGTTGAGTGTCCTTCACATGCCAGAGGCTGTTGAAGATCCTATGCCCAACCCTCAAGATTGCTCTCATTTACTTACTATGGCCTTATTTCAGGAAGAAGAAACAGAGGCTCAGGTTAGGCCAGTACAGTATCTGAGAGTAAATACCTTATGACATGTATAATAGCTGGGCTTGGGCTGCTGTTCCTAGATGTGAACCTGCAACCCCACTATTGAGCACCTGTGGGCAGGTGATTTCACAGTTCCAAGACTTAATTTATCTGTCTATAACACAGGGGTGATTAAGAAAATAACTGCTGATTAATTTCATCAGCACATCTGATGCTTTCTGTCTTCCTCTGGCATCTGCATACAGTCAACTTTTCTTTTGCTCTCTTGCAGTGGTAGGGATCGTCTCCTGCAATATTGTTTTTTTTTTTCTTTCAGATTTTTTTATTTGAATTAGAAACAAGATTGTTTCACATGACAATCCCAGTTCCCTTCTCCCTCCTGTCCTCCCCTACCACCTCCCCCCAACTAAAACCCTACCTATCACATATCCTTTCTGCTCCCCCTGGAGGGTGAGGCCTTCCATAGGGTGTCATCAGAGTCTACCATATACTTTGGGATAGGGTCCAGGCCCATCCCCGTGTGTCTTGGCTCGGGGAGTATTCCTCTATGTGGAATGGGCTCCCAAAGTTCACATCTATGCTAAGGATAAGTACTGAACTACCACAGGAGGTCCTGTAGATTTCCAAGGTTTCCTCAATGAAATACATGTTCCTGGGGTCTGGATCAGTCCCATGCTGGTATCCCAGCTATCAGTGTGGGGAGCAAGAGTTCCCCAATGTCCAGGTCAGTTGTTTCTGTAGGTTTCACCAACCTGGTCTAGACCCCTTTGCTCTTCACTCATTCTTCTCTGTATCTGGAGTCCAGTCCAGTTTAGTGATAAGTTGTGGGTGTCGGCTTCTACTTCCCCCAGCTGCTAGATGAGGTCTATCAGGTGGCATATAAGTCAGTCATCAATCTCACTATCCGGGGAGGGCATTTAAGGTAGCCTCTTCTCTGTTGCTTAGATTGTTAGCAGGTGTCATCTTTGTAGATCTCCAGACATTTCCCTAGCGCCTGATTTCTCTGTAAACCTACAATGTCTCCCTCTATTATGGTATCTCCATTGTTGTTATCTTCTATTTGTCCCAGGACTCAAACTTTCTGCTCCCTCATGTCCTCTGCATCCCTCCTCTTCTTCCCATCTCATTGTCCTAGCACCCCCCACCCCCCGCTTCCCGTGCTCTCAATTTGCTCAGGGGATCTTGACCATTTGCCCTTCTCCAGTGGACAATGTACATCACCATAAGTGTCCTCCTTATTTACTAGTTTCTCTGGCACTGTGGATTGTAGGCTGGTAATCTTTTATGTCTAAAATCCACATATGAGTGACTACATATCATGCTTGTCTTTTTTTGTGATTGGGTTACCTTGCTCAGAATTGTTTCTTCTAGTTCCATCCATTTTCCTACAAATTTCAAGATTCCATTGCTTTTTTTTACCACTGAGTAGGACTCCATTGTGTAAATGTACCACATTTTCTCTATCCATTCCTCAGTTGAGGGGCAACTAGGCTGCTTCCAGTTTCTGGCTATTGCAAATAGTGCTGCTAAGAACATCGTTGAACAGATGTCTTTGTTGTATGAATGTGATTCTTTTGGGTATATGCCTATGAGTGGAATTGCTGGACCTTGTTATAGATTCATTTCTCTTTTCTTGAGGAGTCACCATACAGATTTCCAAGGTGGCCGTAAAAGTTGGAACTCCCACCAGCAGTGGATAAGTGTTCCCCTTTCTCCACATCCCCTCAAAAGCATAAACTGTCATTGGTGTTTTTGATTTTGACCATTCTGACAGAAGTAAGATGGTATCTCATAGTTGTTTTGATTTGCATTTCCCTAATGGCTAAGGATTTTGAACACTTTCTTATGTGTCTTTCAACCATTTTAGATTCCTCTATTGAGAACTGCCTATTTAGTTGTGTACCCTACTTTTTAATTGGATGGTTTGGTGTTTTAGAGAATAGCTTCTTGAGTTCTTTGTATTTTGGAGATCAGACCTCTGTCAGATGTGAGGTTGGTGAATATCTTTTCCCAGTCTGTGGGCTGACGTTTTTTTCTTGCTGACTGTGTCCTTTGCCTTACAGAAGCTTCTCAGTTTCAGGAGCTCCCATTTATCAATTGTTGATCTCAGTGTCTGTGCTACTGGTTTAATGTTCATGAAGCTGTCTCCTGTACCAATTAATTCAAGTGTATTTCCCACTTTGCCTTCTAATAGGGTTAGTGTGGCTGGGTTTATGTTGAGGTCTTTGATCCATTTTGACCTACGTTTTGTGCATGCGATAGACTTGGGTCTATCTGTAGTCTTCTACATGTCTGCATCCAGTTATGCCAGCACCATTTTTTGAAGATTTTCTCTTTGTTCCATTGTATAAATTTGGATTGTTTGTCAAAAATCAGGTGTTCGTAGGTGTGTGGGTTAATATCAAGTTTTTCAAAATCTATTCCATTGGTCTATTTTTATGCCAATACCAAGCTGTGATAGAGGTTGAAGTCAGGGATGGTAATGCCTCCGTTATTGTACAGGGTTGTTTTGGCTCTACTGAGTCTTTTGTTTCTGCATAGAAAGTTGAGAATTGTTCTTTCAAGGTCTGTGAAGAATTGTTTTAGGATTTTGATGGGGATTGTATTGAATCTGTAGATTGCTTTTGGCAAGATTACCACTTTTACTATGTTGATCCTACCTATCCAAGAGCATGGGAGATCTTTCCATTTTCTGGTATCTTCTTATTTCTTTTTTGAGAGAGTCAAAATTCTTATGGTACAGGTCTTTCACTTTTTGGTTAGTGTTACCTCAAGGTATTTTATGTTGTTTGTGGCAATTGTAAAGGGTGACGCTTCTCTAATTTCTTTCTCCATCAATATGTCATCTGTATGTAGTAGTGCTACAGATTTTTTTTTTTTGAGTTAATCTTGTATCCGGCCACTTTGCTGAAGTTGTCAGCTGTAGGAGTTCCAGGGCAGAGTTTTTCAGGTCACTTATGTAGAATATCCTATCATCTGCAAATAGTGAGAGTTTGACTTCTTCCTTTCTGATTTGTATTCCCTCAATCCCCTTTTGTTGTCTTATTGCTCTAGCTAGAACTTCAAGGACAATATTGAAGAGGTATGGAGAGAGTGGATAGCCTTGTCTTGTCCCTGATTTTAGAGGAATTGCATTGAGTTTTTCTTCTTTTAATTTGATGTTGGCTGTTGGCTTGCTGTATATTGCTTTTATTATGTTTAGGTATGTTCCTGTTATCCCTGATTTCTCCAAGACCTTTATCATGAAGGTCATGAAGCCTTTTGTCAAAGGCTTTGTGGGCTTCTCGTGAGATGACTAAGTGTTTTTTTTTTTTTCCTCAGTCTCTTTATATGGTGGATTACATTGATGGATTTTCATATGTTGAACCATCCTTGCATCCCTTGGATGAAACCTACTTGATTATGGTGGATGATTTCTTTGATGTGTGCTTGGATTCAATTTGCCAGTATTTTATTGACAATTTTTGCATCGATGTTTATGAGGGATATTGGTCTGTAGTTCTCTTTCTTAGTTGTGTCTTTTTGTGGCTTGGGTATCAAGGTTATTGAAGCCTTATGAAAAGAGTTTGGCAAAGATCCTTCTACTTTTATTGTGTGAAGTACTTTGAGGAGAATTGGTATTAGCTGTTCCTTGAATTTCTGGTAAAATTCTGTACTGAATCCATCTGGCCCTGGGCTTTTTTTGGATGGGAGACTTCTGATGACTGCTCTATTTCATTAGGGTTTATAGGTCAATTTAAGTTGCTTATCTGTTCTTGATTTAATTTTGGTAAGTGAAGTCTGTCCAGAAAATTGTCCATTTCCTTTAGTTTTTCGAATGTTAAGGGATATAGGTTTTTAAAGTATGACCTGATGATTCTCTGGATTTCCTCTGTGTCTGTTGTTATGTACCCTTTTCATTCCTGATTTTATTAATTTGCATGTTCACTCTCTGTTGTTTGGTAAGTTTGGATAAAACTTTGACTATCTTGTTGATTTTCTCGAAGTACCAATTCTTCCTTATATTGATTCTTTGTATTGTTCTCCTAGTTTCCATTTTATTTATTTCAGCCCTCAATTTGATTATTTCCTGGAATCTGCTCCTCCAGGGTGTATTGGCTTCTTTGTCTTCTAAAGCTTTCAGTTGTGCTGTTAATTCTCTAGTGTGATTATTCTCCTGTTTCTTCATGTGGGCACTTAGAGCTATGAACTTTCCTCTTAGCACTGCTTTCAAAGTATCCCATAGGTTTGGTATGTTGTGTCCGCATTCTCATTGAATTCTAGGAAATATTTAATTTCTTTTTTTATTTCTTCCTTGACCTAGGAATTGGGCAATTGGGTGTTACTTAATTTCCATGAGTTTGTATGTTTTCTGTAATTTGTGCTTTTGTTGAATTCTAACTTTAAAGCATGATGGTCTGATCAGATACAGGGTGTTATTTCAATTTTTTTTGTTGTTTCTTTTAGTTTGTTTGTTTGTTTGGTTTTTCGAGACAGTGTTTCTCTGTGTAGCTTTGGAGCCTATCCTGGCACTATGTGCCACCAAAACCCATCTCCATTTTTTTGTACCTGTTGAGGTTTGCTATGTTGCCAAGTATGTGGTCGATTTTAGAGAAGGTTCCATGTGACGCTGAGAAGAAGGTAAATTGTTTTGTGTTAGGATGGAATATGCTATAGATATCTGTTTAGTCCAATTGCACCATAACTTCTATTAGTTCCTTTGTTTCTTTGTTAAGTTTCTGTCTGGTGTTCTGATCAAATCATATAGTGTTTATTTTCAGTAAGAATTTTATCAACAAATATTAAGTATAATAAAAAGTTTGAGTCTTAGCCAAATATTTTACTCTAGTGGCACTGGCTTTTGGTGATAGAAGACACAGTCTCTGAGTTGATATGAGAAAATCTGAAACCCAAGCTAATGTTGTCTTTGAAATTACTTTACATGGAATGTTTTTAAATGAATAAATTTTTTTGGAGAAACCTTTGAGAACATGGTACTTAAAATGATTTTCTGGCTTCAGTCAGGGAAAGATAGATTTAAAAAGCCACTAAAAAATATGGGGAGCTTGAGGATAATCCAGCCTGGGAAAAATTTAGCATTTATGGAAAAATTCAACTGTATTTTAACTCAAAGCAGAATTTAAAATGAAAACATCTCAATTTCCCAAAAGCATGTTATCCTGTCTTCCTCACATCCTAAGCCTTCCTGTGGATGCCATTATAAATTATTTTTCAGCCTTTTTGTTTCATTGAATAGAAATGCAAATTTGGGGGGAAGCTTGTATTAAAAAGTGTAATCAGGCTCCATAAAAATTCAAGTATTTTTTCTGCTGATTATTTTGGGCTTTCTTTAAAGACAATTAAATCATCCTCCACATAACAGGGGTTTTGTTTTCCTGCTGTGGTGTTTTATGTCTCAATGTGAGGCTGATGGTCATGAAGAGACCTTGTTCATACACAGTAGGGCTTTAAGGTGAGGCTGGGGAATTGAATAGAGCTCTGACCTTGTCAATCACACCATGGAGAGAGTCATAGCTCACTTGACATGGACAATGGTAGAAACATAGGAGTTGGTAGTATGGTCTTTAAGAAGCAAATATATGGGAATACTTGAAGGGAGTGATACTCTGTCATTGTGGACCCCTGTGTGTTTCCTGGCTACCATGATGTGAGCAGTCTCCCCAATACACTGCTCCCCATCCTGATACTCTGCATCTCCACAGGCCTGGACACAAAGAAACCAGATGACCGTGAGCATACACATTTGAAACAATGAACCAAATAACATTCCCTTCCTTTAACTTGATTTTCTCAGGGATTCTGTCACAGTAAGGCAAAGCTAGCATATTTTCCTAGTTTTGAATACTTTATTTCTTCCCACACTGGCTAAGTTGCTCAGAACACAGCTTTTCTGTTTACTATTGTGTGTGAATTTACAGCAGTGAATGAATATGTCCAGGTCTACCTTTGAGACATCAAGTTAATGACAAACCTGGCCTGCCCCTCTAAGTGCTCAGCCCCCAGTTATTTGAACTCTCCAGATTATTTCTTTTCCATCCCTGAATCCACACTTTGACCCAAATACATATTTTCATAAAGTGTCCTGGATCTATGATAGTACTTTATCAAATTTTGAACTCTTGTCCTAAAATATACTCTATATCTCTACAAGCCAAACTCATATCCAAGAATCATTTTGAGTAGTTCATCAAAAACCTCATACCTTGCCTTCTTGCCTGATTTTAATTTTTAATCCATGGACTCTCACATTGTTTTGTGGGGTTCAGCAGTCTAAGGGTGGTTTGGAATTAAAACAGTATTGGATGCCTAAGTTGTGTGTATAAGCCCTGGCCATCTATGACTAAATTCACTAAATTAGACAACTACACCTTTCTTAGAATGGTATCTTATTATGAGGACTGCATAAAAAATAGTATACATCTAACATTCCTTGTGCTTAGGACATGGAGCTAATGTTATTGTTGCCTTGGTGGGAACAGCTTTTACACCCTGTGCTATAGTGATCAAGGCCTGTGCTGCTACTGAGCACTTAACAGTGCCTCTTTGGGGAAAAGGCCTCTTTCTCTTACCTTGGTATGAACTGACATAGCATCTTATCTCCAGCATCTGCTAAACAAAGGTTGTGTTTGTTTGTTTATTTGTTGTTTGTTTTCTTTCCCCTGAGATGAATCAAACTGCATATAATTGTACCCGGTGTGTCCTTTGGTAGATGAGGAAAATACATAGATTATGTGCAAATGGGGAGAGTAACAGAATTAGTTCACTACTCTGATTCATCCAGATATCACAAGAACATAGAAATCATCTTAAAAGATGGGTACAGCTACATATCAATACATCTACATATACTTGTATATATACATATATCTGTTTTTATATTTTATTATGTGTTTTTAATTAATTTTACATCAGTTTCTTTATTTTACCAATTCTTTGAGAATTCCATGCAATGTATTTTGATTGTATCTACTCCTCCCAGATCAATACCTCCACTTCTCCACTCATTCCCAACTTCAAGTCTTCTTTTCCTTTAATGGTCCTCAGAGTCCAATTTGTGACTCCAATATGCTTATGTTGTAGAGCTATCTCTTGGAGTGTGGTTCACATGCCAGGGCCACACCTTGAAGAAAACTTATTCTTCCTTCCCCAGACAACATCAACTGTCAATAGCTCCTAGTGGGTCCCTCCTCACTCCATACTAGAGTAGAATGAGTTGATCTTGTCCAGATCTTGTGCAGTCAAACACTGTTTCTCTGAGTTCATGAACACAGCTTCCCTGTCGTGTCTAGAAGACACTGACTCTGGGCCCTCTAACATATGCTTGTTACAATATTTCTGTCCCCCTTTCACAACAGTCCCTTAGCCTTGGAAAGTAGGTGACATAGGCAATCTCATTTGTGACTTAGCACTTCATTGATGCTTATTCTCTTCAGTTTGATAAATTATTATCTTTCAGACAGAGCTGCTTTTTAATGTGAAGAGAAACAAGAAAGCTACTGCTAAGATGCCGGACATTGGTGGCACATGCCTTTAATCCCAACACTTGGGAGGCATAGCTACCTATGAGCACTTAACAGTGCCTCTTTGGGGAAAAGGCCTCTTTCGAGGCCAGCCGGGTCTACAGAGTGAGTGCCAGGATAGGTTCCAAAGCTACACAGAGAACCTCTGTCTCGTAAAACAAAGATAACAAAACAAAACAAACAAACAAACAAAAAAAACAAAAATGAAAGCTATTGCTAAGGTCCTTTTGGTGTTTGGGTTATCTTTTATGGAAATGGTCTATTAGTCAGTCATTTTCATTGGTAGTCAAGGGTTTTGTTTTTGTTTTTTGTTTTTTGTTTGTTTTGTTTTTTCAAGACAGGGTTGCACTATGTAGCTGTACTATAACTCACTCTTTTGACCAGGCTGGTCTCCAAATCACAGATTGACCTGCCTCTGCCTCCCTTAGTGGTGAGATTAAAAGTGTGTGCCACTACTGCCTAGCTGCAGTCAAGGTTAACAGGATGTCTGGACTCTATTTTGTAGCCATGCCTTTACTTCCCATTATGAACTAACCATAGTTAAATTGGAGAATGATTCATACAAAAACTGAAAAGAAGTGTCTATTGGGATTAGAAGCTAGTCCTAGAGGTAGCTAAACATTTCCACTGTAGAATGCTTTTTTCTTAACATTCTCTGAAACTTCTTTCTTCACCATTTTATATTCAACAAAGAGTCACTTGGGGAGGTAGCAGGATCAGTCAGTAGCATGCACTTGGAGGCTCCAATTCCCAAATATTTTAGTTGTTGTTTGTATTAAGGACAAATTAAGCTGAAAGCTGTAGTCTGGGGGGCTTTTGGAAAAGAAAAGCCTTTAAGCGATTAATGGCTTGTTCAAGTTGTGCCTACTTGGAGTGCACAGCCAGACAACTTGTGCAACTGTTTATAGTAACTGGGGTAAATGAACCATCGTTAAAAGTAGAATTTATGAACTGTTTGCTAAACTAGTAATTAGGTAGAGACACAAAGCTGCAAGCTAGAGATGCTGCTAGGACAACAGGAGCAGCCTTATTCTGTTGTCATTTAAGGCTTAAATTGCCCAGTTCTTCCTTGGTACTTCCCTATGGGAGTTGATGCCTGTTTTGTTATGTATTAACAATTAAGGGGAAAGGAAAGAAGAGACAGGCTGGTGGTGACAGCAGGAAACAAAAAGGCATGTTTGAAGGTCTTTGGGGAGGAATCTGAAGCTCTTCTATGACCTTCAACTTGGGACATACCAGAAAAAAAGAATGTCCTCAGCATGTAATTAAGGGTCACATGTTTGAAGATTTGTCACCACTATTACATTATGTCAACAGGGCAGCTAAGGTGTGAGCATTTGAAGTCCCTTATTTTTAATCAGCAATTTGATAGAGTGTAAATATTGTTTCTCAGTTTAGATTATGCATTCTAGGAATGGAATGCATTTGGAAACACTGTATTTTGCTCAAACTAAGTTAGATCAGGAATGAAAAAGCAGGGGCAGAGGCAGTGGAATTGTGATGGTGATTTCACAAGTAATTCATGCATACTATCAGTTCCTCTGATCAATCAATTTGTCTGTGAGAAGACAGAGTCACAGACATTTTTTCATGTAGAGGAAACGGAAAATAATAGTAAGATGGAATTTTGCTTACTGAGTCCATTAGTTTGTAACTTGGCATCCTTTCTTCTGTTGGAAGTAAAGTTAGGTTCAAAAAGTAGCACATATTCTCATATGAATGTGTATTCCCAAAGTGTGTGCAATGCAGGGAACTGAACTCAGGAATTGAGGATAAATGGAATTGTCAGAGGCTGGAGAAATAGGAACAAGATGGAGATGAGGAGAGATTGGACAATGGCAACTAGGTCGAGTAACTCAGTTGTGTGGTGGTGTGACAATAGACTGGAAGTTAGATTGGGCTAAGAAATCTTGGCACTGGTGAGTCAGCTCAGTGGGAAAAGCACCTGCTGCCAAGCCAGGTGACCTGAGGTTCATCCCTAGAACCCACATGGCTGAAGAAAAGACTGACCGGTGCAGGTGGTACTCTCATGTCCACAACACTGTGGCATGCATATCTCTAAACATACATAAGCCACAAAACAAATGCATAGAGTATAATTTGAAAAAATGTAAAAAGAGGTCTGTTGTGCTTTGTCTCAGACAACTATAGATAGTGACAATATATTTATAATTTAAAAGCTACAAGGAAATATTTCTATGTAGACTTGATAAATATTGGGGAGACAAAAATCTTTAACCTTATGTAAACATTATATAATGCATGCATGTCTGAGAATATCATATACCTGTCACCAAAATAAGCAATTATCCAGTTTTTTATTGTATCAGTTAGCAATAGATTTGAATATAAAAATAAGAAAACAAAACAAATGACTTAGACTCATCAGGAGTGTTAGAAAAGAAATGAAAAATTATCCACATATGGGTTTTCATTTTTTTTCTTAAACTGGATACTGGATTTATTAATACAAGATGTACTAGTTATAGCAAACCTGTGGCTTTAGAAGAACCAGTGTTTCTTTCTCAAACAAATCTCTGTGTGGCTTAGGTGGATAGAAAGAGGTCCATATGGTCATTAAGGAACTGCATTTCCTTATTTTGATTTTGTTCTTGTACTCTCAACTCAAATTCTAACAACAAAGCAACCACACTACCATGTGGGACAGGAGAGACAATCAGGGAGAGCAAGCAGCTTCTCTTCAAGGATGCTGCTGAGAAACCATACAACTGCTTTCTTATTATACAGAATCTCATCATCTGGCAAAAAGAGCCTGGGACATGTGGGCTCCAGTTCTACGATTTATATACAATTGAAAACCCAAGACAACTTACTATTACAGTCACAAAATGTGTGGACAGATTACTAAAAGTTCTTTATTTAGGGTGTCTGGGTGTGTGAGAAGTGTCAAAACTAGTTATGAAGTCAGTCTCAAAGTGTTTGAATTTAGAACAGAAAACTGAATCCATAAATGATACTATGATTGAGTCCTGGGCATGGTGGTTTATGTCTATAATCCCAGCACTGGGTCCCTAAGGGGGAAGATAGTGAGTTTGAGGCCAGCCTGAGCTAAAGTAGGACTCTCCAAATAAAAAGTGGATAAATACCTGTTATGGGGTGCTTTTCTGGCATGTGTGAGATTGAGGATTGAGCCCAACACGGAAATAGAATGGCAAAATATAACCTTAATTTTAGCCAGGCACAGTGACACAATCTCAGGATTCAGAAGGCAGAATCAGGAGGATGGACAGGAACTCAAGGCCAGCTACCATCCCAGAGCTATCTAGAGTCTTGGGAGACTGTCTCACAAGAAGGGACAGGTAAATCCTACCATCTTCTCCATGTGATTAAAATGCAGTTTCATTTTCATTATTGCTCACTTTGATCGTAGAATTATAGATTTATTGACTAGCACCATTCTTGGCTTTAATGTTGTTTTGTGACTGGCAACTTTAAACAAATCACTTAATGCCTTTAGTTTAAATATCAATATCTGACTTAGAGGGTTTTTCCTGGGCACTTTAGTAAAAACCAGTGTTGGAAGTTTAAACCACTTCCTTCTCACTACTTGTAAACTCTCAGAATTGTATTTGCATAAACGTTTCCAGTAGAGGGACACAGCTTTCTTATGAGTGAGACTGCACGGACCATGAGAAGGGTCAGTGTGTATAAAGGAGGAAAAAGAAGTAAGCAAATGCAAATATTACAGTCTTAAAGTCATTCAGGGAAGGTCCTGTCTCAGGACAGTGAAAGTCCAATGTAGTCAGAATACTGACAGTAGCACCTGCCTTAAATCTGAGATCAAATCTACATTATTTTAATTGTTTGAACCATGTGATTATCAACAAGTCATTTTATTGTTCTCAACAGATTCCTGCTATAATATCTTACAACACCTCCTAAATGTTGCTCTTCTATGAACAGTTATAAAAATGATACATAATTTATAAAATACAGAAAACAAAAATGGAAATTAAAATTTATTACTAAATCACACATTTCCAACCTTTGAACAATTAGTATTTAGTCACAGTTTTTTTTAATGGAAGAATAAATGCACCTGTGTTTTCTCTCAAAATAAAAATTACATGACTTGAAATACACTGGTAGTATGGCAATATTTCCCCATGATCATCATGCCCATCAGAAATTGGTTCAGAAAAACTGCAGTGTTCCATATAAATACACCTTATACGTGTACATGTGTCAATGCTATACAACAGTGTGCCTGCCTCTGGATTCTGGGATATGTGTAAATATGTGTGCAGTGTATATGTGGTGGATGTGTGTGGGGTCATGTCCTGTCTGGGGACTATGTGTGTATTGTATGTATCACATATAAGATGTGTGTGTGTGTGTGTGTGTGTGTGTGTGTGTGTGTGTGTGTGTGTGTGTGTGTATGCTACAGTATATGTGGACTAGGGTAGACTCAAACTCTTGTTCCTAACTGCCTTGGCTTCTAGTTTCTGGGATAACATGCTTCTTGATCATTACTTAGTTTAGCCCATTTCTACTTGAAGAGATGATATACCTAGAAGTCAAGAATGTACCAAACATCTTCATTTCCTAAATGACCATGACTCATTGCTTTTGGTGCTGTTGTGAGCATTTCAAGGGGGGCTGAAGGAGGTTGAGTCTTCTACAGTTCAGTTGTTCCTGATTCTAAGAAGTCTATCCATAACCCTACAATAATAAGTGTAAGATATCTTCCTCTTCCTTTCCTGAGCTCACAGAAGGCACAGGAGAGCAGTTGTGGGTGATAGCACAGTGCACATTGCCAGAATCCCATGAGTAGTCAATCTTATGAAGTCAGATATCACCTTCATTTTCCTTTGGACTAATAATATCGATTGGATTATTTCATTTCCTCTAAAAACAAGCATAGGTTTTAAGTTAAAAAGGGGACTAAGTGACATACTCTTGATAAATGAATGCTCATTTACCCTTATTACACAACTTGTAGATGCCAAACATAAAAGAAGATACCCAGGGTCTGCATTGTTTTATGCTCTTAATATATAAAATACACTGTCATTGAGAAAACAACACAACAGCGTGCTCATTAACAAACTCAGCATGGAGGTGGAAATAAGAGGGTGGCGACAGGACCCTAATTGTGCTCATGAATTCCTCTTCTTTCCCACAAAGAGCGAGAAGGCCTGCTTCCCCTGCTCTAACAGTGTCCTGGAGGGCTTTTATGAAGAATATATTTTCCCATTTGTCTGGGAGTCAGTGTGGGAGCTTGATCATTGTTGCCCAATAAACACAACATGAATTCCCAGAAGAAGTCAACTAATAGGTACTTCAAGTGCAATTTTCTATGCGTGTTAAATGAGGAAGTTGAAAAGTTGGTCATTAAGACATGCCTTTGGAGAGCAGGGGACTGCATAAAGGACTGTGGACAAACCTTTCCTTTGATTTCAGTCACATAAAAAAAAAAAAAACCACTTATCCTATGGTATTGCCCTTCTATATTATAACTTACTTTTAAGTTCTGCTTCAGAATTTCTGAAGAACTTGTATTATACTTTACTATGTTTATAACTGCTAACTTACTTTGCCTAGGAGTAAAAAAGCCATATTTGCATTATTTTAAAATTGTAATAATTGTAAACAAGTTTTAAACATCTATAGCATTTCTATGATGGTCGATAACAGCTGAGACAGAAATCATTGAACAGGATGCAAAGTGATGTCTCTACTCAGAACCTTGTATTCTCCTCTCAGCCAAGACTGCACACAGAAAGTAGGGAAGTTTAACATGCAATAATGAAGATTTAATGTGTATGCGCTGCTGGAGTGTTTCTGGATGATTATATTTTAACAAAAGTTAATGGCCAAGTAATGGGAATAATGAGCTGGAGTGGAAATCCAATAGGAGCTTGATGAGCAGAACAGGCTTGAATACTATGTCAGAGAAGAAGCTCTCCATGCAGTGTCCATGCTGAGGACTCCTCAAGAGCACTTATTTCAACAGGAAAATGGACAGGAGTGAGAAAGGAACCCAAGTTAATGGGGAGAGAGGGACAGAGACAGAAACACAGATATATATATATATATATATATATATATATATATATATATGAGAGAAAGCATGGTGAAAAATGAATGTGTATGGGGTGTGTGTATGAGGGTGGGTGGCATATACCTGTGTATTCACACGGGTGTACAAATGTGTATACACATGCATATGTGAGGGCAGAGGTTGATGTTAGATTTACCCCTTCACCTTTTCAAGTATTTTTACATTTAGCAACTCGCTAAATATCTTTTCTTTCAGTTAGGGCATAGCTCTATGGGTAAAGATGTGTGCTGCCATATCTGATGACCTGAGTACAACCCCCAGGACTCACGTGGTAGAAAGAGAACACTGACTCCCACAAGTTGTCCACTCATCTACACACACACACACACACACACACACACAATGTTTCAAAGTAATTTTTTCATAAATACTGGAGAAAGAGGAGAGGTATGGAGATCTATCATACTATTCATAAGAAAAATTCTTGTTAGCACTAAAACCTCAAGATTACCCATTACCACCTGTCTGTTCTACCTTTCCTTCTCCTCCACTGGAGGAAACTAAAATAAGAATTGCATCCTAACCTACCATACAAGCCGACTTATTTTCCATGTAGCATTTCATTCAATCGTCACAAGTCAACAAGGTTACTGTTTATTTTCAAGAAGTGTTTATTTTAATTTTGTGTTTATGAATATTCTGCCTGGGTGTGCACTACCTATGTGCCTGGTACCAGGGAAGCCAGGAGAGGGCACTAAATCCCACAGACTGTAGGTACAGACAGCTGTGTGTCACCACTGGATGTGGGTGCTGGAAGGCAAACCTAGGTCCAACAAGTGCTCTTAATTTGCTGAGCCATACTCCACCTCCCAGTTTTATAAGTATTAAAAAGAAGGTCTATTACAGAACCCCAAAGCATGAGCAAGGAAACTGCATTCATTTCTCATACACATTTCTGTTACCCAGAGATCGAAAGTGATTTGCAAATTGTGAGTATGCCTGGCTAAAATGGCCATCATTCTTATAAGTTATGGGGAGAAAGATAAACTGAGTGGCTGTTCTCAGTGACCAATCGTTATGCTACATGGATGAGCCCAGAGACACAGACAACTATACAGACTCCTAAGCTCTGACACAATCCGTGTCCCTTCTATATCCAGGACCAAATTAAGGGAACACTCACAGAAGCTGTGATGACTCAGTGTGGTAACTCATTGTCCATGAAGGGTAATGGTATTTTGCTATTATGCCTACTTTGTTTTTGTTCTAGGGATTAGACATAGGGCCTCACATAGGCTATATGCCATGACTGAGTCATGATCCCACACTGCCTTTTAAGTCTTGTTTATTTTTGATTAGGGCCTCACTGCACTGCCCGGTTTGGCCTTGAATTCACCCTCCAGGCCAAGATGACATTCAGGTTTTGAGCTTCCTGCCTCACTTTCACAAGTAGCTGGGATTACAGGAGATAGCTGGTCCAGCTCTATCATTCTCAGAGGGGGAAGGTCATTATTTGTTTGTAAGCAGAGCCAGTTTGTAGATTTAACTATATAGTTTGGGAAAGATAAAATGTGGCCATATTTTGCTTTTCCCTTAATAAGTAAAACACAAATATTTCACTTTTCAGTTTCCTTCCTGAATAGCATTTCAATGAGAAGTATTGAAATTTGCAAATAAATGGAGTACCCGGGCTTGAGGTCATCATCCATCTCATGACCTGAGTACTTAGGGATGCATGGGAAGTGGGGCAGATGTAGCTGGAAAACTGACACACTTTGGCTTTGACTTCCTTGAAAATGCTAGGTTCATTTTGTTTATATTATTGTAACAGGCAACTCCTAACTGTGTTACTCTGTTAATATCTGCACTCTGGTAAAAAAAACAGATGCCACCTAATTTTAAACCCACAGTGTGGCATTTCTGAATAGTTGATGAACATTCATGTGGTGAAATGCAGCAAACAGCAGAAGACTCACAAGCTCCTTCAAAACATAAAACACAACAATACATTTCTAATAGAATACCTTCTATCTTTAGACAATGTCTCCAAAATTGTAGTACATTCAGAACACATGATAATGATAATCTAGCAATGCAAGCTATTTGTTTTCGGTCCACAGCCAAACAAAATTTTCCCATTTTAATAAGAGTTACATACCAGGCTTCTCTGTGTCTGTGAGTGGTAAGTCCCCATAATGAGCCATGATTTAATTGATCCAGAGGAAGGAAAATGCTGATAATATAGTTTGTTATGCATTCCCACACATGACAGAAGAAATCCCTGTGAAAGCAGGAACTCATTCTGCCTGCCAACACCCATGTGATCACCCTATCCAACTGACAAAGACGACTCTTCCCTTAACTGAACCCCAGAATGCAACAAATCTCACCTGAGACTACTTAAATGAATGTATTTCAGACTTACTGATGCTCCACATTGTAAAGAAATTTCTCTAAAATTTAAAAGTATTCCAAAATCACTTAAAAGACTATTCAACTAGACAGCCATTGCTGACTCAAATTATTTAAGTATATTGGTACTTACCTCCGAACAGGCAGAACTTGTCAACCTCCTTAATTTTAGAGATCAGGTAAACACAAAGTTCTTATACAATAATATACGCCATTAGGTTTCCATAGTAGAAGAGGCTTTATCATATCTCAATCAGTACCTAAACATCAATGGATAATGACCACCAAAGCTTGGGACTTTCCAGATTGGCTCAGGATGGATTCTTTCTCATCTTTTGTCTCCATTTATTATTTTCTCTTTACTGCTGCGATACTCTTTTGTTTGCCCTTTGCTTTCCAGAGATAAATGTTTATATGCTGAAGATTCTTCTACACATTTCAAATGTGCCTGTTTTCATCAAAGTAATCCGGTTTTATTTTTTACCGCCATGATTAAAAACAGAAAAGCAAGCATTCATACAAATACCACATGGCACAAATTTGATCATAAAATGACTATGCAGAAGACCCAAAATATGTTCACATTATTTAAATGCCAACATCAAACAAAAGCACAGACCATAAAATGATCACAGACAATATGTTGTCCATCATAATGCAAAGCCAAAATGGAAAGCAAAACAATTAGTTTCATTTAAGATGCAGTGAAATTCTTACTGGGCAGCCAAGAGGTTGTACTACATTTTAAAAGTGAGTTGGCCTTGTTATGATCACATATAGAAAAAACTCACATTTCAATTAGTTTCTGAAATATCACATAATCTCCACAAGACTCATATGTATTTTATTTGTGTCATTTGCAAATTGCAAAATATCTTATGTTAATGATAGCAGAGGGAGAAAATGTTGGGAGAAGAGGGAACTAGCAAGAGGAGGGTCAGGGAATTGCAGAGGTTTGTAGGAGAGAATGAAGCAGATGGGAGGATGTGATGATGTTCACGTATGAAGGATTCTGAAGGAAGCCTATTATTTCATATGCAAATAAAAGAAATTAATTTTGATGGTAAGAGATTAAAATGCTAAATCAAGTTCTCACCTTTTGTTGCTTCTTACTGCCTTGTCTCCCTTCCTCCAGGAGATGGCTGGCTTGGGAGCTCCCTGTGGTTGACACTCAATGAGGACCTCCCGGTCTTTGGTAACAATTATTGTTTTCTTCACTTGATTCAGCTCAAAAGAGGGTGGTGATGCTATGGCAAAGATAAGGGTGTACCATCAGAAGCAAGGCTGAGAATTTAAGGTAATCCAACCCCATGTTTAACTCTTCTCTGGTACACATTTCTCTTAAAATCTCATGAAAAAAATACATGGCATTAACATAAACTTTAATTTGTTATTGGTTTATAAATATCTTGTGCTTATCTGTCCATTACGTGTTTCAATGTGCAGTCCACAAATAAATAGTAGCTTGATAAATGACATGCTTTATTTATGACCACCGAGAGTAACTGTGAAGGACTGTGAGGAGTCACTTGGACATTGAAAGTCAATCTTGGTCTCTGTGCAAAGACAGACTTAAGTTCTAGGGAAGACCATGGTGTCTTCCACTTCCAATTTATTTAATGGAGCTCTCCTCAGTTTACTTTGGAATTATACAGAGATAACTGAAGTTTTCAAAGAAATGCTTTTTTGAAGAAATGGAGCTGTATGAATTTGAACTCAAAATTTTATTTCATTTGTCACAATTACTCATCTAAGTGTAATTATTATGAGTTTCCACATTCATATCAAGATTATTTTGAGTCTGAAATAAGCCAGTTATAACACCCGAGTGAGCCATTGTTTATGCCAAATGAACCTTTGCATAATTCTCAGCAGTAATTTATGCTCATGTTAAAGCCATACAATGCATGACATGGAAGTACTAAATGTGATATACATTGCAATCTGAGTGTGTCAAAATATTGAAGACAAGTAAAGAAGTTATGGGAAGATTACAGGAAACTTGATTTATAACATATACTTTGGAAAGTATGTCTATTGAATAAAAGGGTTTGATAGTGTTTCTGGGAAAACTCTCAAGTAAATGATGCCTGAGTAGCTTTTCAGATCGGAGAGGCTGAAACATGTGTTAACAAGAAAATATATTAATATTTTATTTGGTAAAATGATGTAATTATGATGGAATCCTGTATCTATTATTAGCTCTCTCTCTCTCTCTCTCTCTCTCTCTCTCTCTCTCTCTCTCTGTGTGTGTGTGTGTGTGTGTGTGTTTAATGTGGAGCAATTTCAGTTGTAAACATTCACAACTGAGTAAGTATTTATGATGTATTACATTTAGTTTATACATACATAATGTCTTTGCAAGTCCCAGAGACCATCTATTGTTTCATAAATTGTACCACTTGCAGAAGTTAGCAAGGTAGGAGAAAGCACCTGTAAGGTTCTTATGCTCATTGGGAAGACAGAGTGTAAAAATGACTTAAGTGTTTCTGTTTGTGCTACAGTTATCCCAGAACAAAAGCTTAGGAAATCAACTGAGTGCAAAAAAGCAAACACTATACACATGATCCCAACACCCCAGCATTACTCTGGGGAGTCTGAATGAAATCTTCCTGACAGTATTCAGTAGTGGACTGGAGCTCATGACCAGGGTCTAACTTTAGCAAAGGTGGAGCCTTTTACACTTGTCCTCTGGGCCTCAGAAAGGCCTTTCTCTCCTGTGCAGAAATAATAGCCATGAGAAGGGGGCTATTCACCCTGGTAGTCAGTAACTACTTGGGAAAACATTAGCATTTCTATGGGAACAGGACAGGCTGACTAAATACTAGGATCCCTACCCTAGTTAACATTGTCAACTTGAATCAGCCTAGAGTCCTCAGAGAGGAAACCATGGTTGAGCAATTGCCCAGAAAAGACAGGGTTGTGTATGTGTGTGTGATTATCATGACTATTAAGAGATGTAAGAGGGCACAGCTCACTGTGGGTGGCAACATTACTAGGCTGGTGGTTTTAGGCTGTATAAAAAAGTTAACTGACCATGAGCCATTTGAGCTAGTAGGAAGAATCCTTCCATATTCTCTGCTTCAAGTTCATGATTAAGTTCCTCCCCTGATGGACTGTGACCTGGAAGCATGAGGCAAACCCTTTCCTCTCTTAAGCTGCTTCGGTTAGGGTGTTTTAACACAGCAAGGGAAAGGAAACAAGAGTAGCCCCTTACAGGCCCTGGAGGCTTTCTCCTGCGAAAATTAACATATGCGTTTACATGATTTGATTCCATGACATAGCAAAGACGTATTGTACCAGCCATTTAAGATGAAGACTAAACTCATGCACATAAACATAATGGGAGAAACTGCAGAAGGGAAAGCTGTCTTCAAGAGTTTACAGGAATATCAATGAGACACAGTGCTTCTTTTCAAGACATAAAATAGGTTTCAGATTCACATCATAAAACTTCACTAGAGTAAGAATGGGTAGGGGAAGAATCCAAACTTCTCTGCTGTTTATTTGCTGAGAAACTGCATACCTAGGACCTTCAGCTCAGCGCTTGCATAAATAGCTCCATATTTATTCTCAGCCAAACACTGATACATCCCAGCATCTGATTGATTCACACTATGGATCGCCAATATTCCATTAACTGTGTCCACTCTGCTCTGTAATGGATAAAGAGAAATGAGATCTAAAATACAGCTCAAGCCAGCCATTCACACAAAATCTTAGAAACCACCCAAAGGAGGTCTCCAATTAATGCAGTTAAATAAATGTTGTTACATAAGTTAATTATTTGCTACAGCATTATGCCTTTTGGAAATCATGATTTCTTGCTCAGTATTTTTGTTTCTTTTCTGAGCCATCTTCGTTTGGTAGACTAGTTGAATCCAAGAGAAAAATCAACAGAGAACGAGTTGACAGGCATTCATTTTCCAAAGCAGAAGTCAAAACTAGGCCCAGTTGGGAGAGGATAGAGACATAGTTTGGAATAGAATATAGGTAAACAACAGCCAAGGTCATAACAATGGTCCTTGTATCCAACTGGCCAGATATTTGACTTTTCTTTTACTTGTTAACAAACTAACACAGACTAACAATAACAAAAAACAACTATCCTATAGTTAGGTTATATACACAATTCTCAATTGGAAAATACAAACTTCATCATTATATGGTGTTATGTAGAAGTTTTTAAAAAGACAGATCTGACATGTGTAAACTGGGGAAAGTCAAGGTCAAAGAGTACAGCTAAAAGAAAAGAGTACACCCCAATTAAAATTTACTATTAAAATATTAAAAATATATATATCTTTTAAACTTAACAATTTGCATATTCTAAAGCTATAACATCTTCTCGAGTAGGGATTCCATTTTTAATCCTTACAGATTCCAAGTGATTTGATACCACTTTCAAAATAAACCTATTCACCCAGCAAAGAGGATATCTGGCAGAGAGATTTTTTTGTGTGACCTGGATTTTGGGAATAAAAGATCCAACCATGTTTGCTTCTCCTGGGAAGAATCCCTAAGAAGGTTAGTGAGGAAGAGCTCGTAAAGTAGAACTTAAGTTCACTTTCATGTCTTTGTATTTGTATCTCTTTTTTTCTGTAGCCTTATTTTCTTTAGGTTATACTGGCTTCAGAACAAGAAAATATCAGAGCTGGATAAAACTGTGGGGAGAGTCTAATTTAGAAAAGGAAGAAGTAATAGTTCATGAGTCTACATGGTAACATCACACCTGCCTGACAGAATTTTGCACTCAGGTAAAACTGCCTTCACAAATCCTTGGTTTTGGTTGTAAATATGGAACTATTACTTCTCTGATCACCTTCCCATGAAGGTCTTGATCAAGGAAGAGAGGCATTAAAATTCACTTCCTCATTATGTAATTGAAAATTAATCAATGTAAATCTGGCATAGAGAAAATATTTTTAAACATATCCAATAGATTTACTGAAAAGACATTTGTTAAGTTTGCACATTACAGAAATACTTCTCCCCAGGACATAAGGCAACACAATTCTTTTCTAGTTTTTCTTCATATGGAAACCTATACCCAACTAATCCTGAACTCCAGATAAGTTTCATCATGTGCACAATGAGGATCACTAGCTAAATGTATCTAAAGGTCAGCTAGAAATGGCAGCAAGTCTATGATGAACATTGACTCTTTTCTATGAATTTATAGGCTTTAAATAACTTCTGTATAATGTGAGACTCCAATAGTAATCAGAGAAGTGAAATAATAATGATTTTTATATATTATATAGGTATATATACACACATATAAAAAGGTAAAAAAGGACCATTTTGTACTACATGTCATGTTCACTGGGTAGTTTCCTGTCAAGTTGACACAGGCTAGAGTCATCAGAAAGGAGGGAGCCTCAGTTGAGAAGATGCCTCCATAATACTGGGATGTAGTTAAGCCTGTGAGGAATTTTCTTAATTAGTAAATGATAGGGGAGGGGCTAGCCCATTGTGGGCGAATCCATTCCTGGACAGGTGGTCCTGGGTTCTATAAGAAAGCAGGCTGAGCAAGCCCTGATAAGCAAGCCAGTAAGCAGTACCCCTTCATGGGCTCTGTATCAGCTCCTGCCTCCAGGTTCCTGCTCTGCATCAATTCCTGACCTTATTGCCTTTGATGATGAACTGCTATAGGGAACTGTGAGTGAAATGAACCCTTTATACCCAAAGTTGCTTTTGGTAATGGTTTTTTATCACAGCAGTAGTCACCCTAAGACACCATAGTACTTAAATTACTAGGCGGAAGTTTTGGGTTTCTCACAATACCTGTGGCAGGATGGGTGCTCCATTCTTCAGCCAGCGGTATGTTGGCTTGGGCTTTCCAGTGGCCTTGCATTCCCACTGCAGAGGGCTCCCACTGTCTAGCTGGGTGTCATTCAGTTTTTGTACCCAGTGTGGGTATGCTGTGGACATTTAAGTAGATAAGAAAAGTGAACTCGATGCTTCAGCATTTACCTTCACAGAGAAAAAGTCATTAAATTTCCACAGATTTAGTCCTTACTTGTATGTAACATTCAAATAAACACAGGGGGAACACATCATTACACAGGGAAGCAAATTATTACATAGGGCAACACATCATTATACAGGGGAGCACACCATTACACAAAGGAGCATGTCATTATGCAGAGAGAAAATCTCGTCACACAGGGGAGCAAGTCGTTATTATACAGGGAGTCATTATTACTTAAGGGAGCATGTAATTATTACACAGGGGCACATCACTATTATACAGTGGAGCATGTTATTCTTTCACAGGTGGGTACATCACTATTCCACAGTGTGACACATCATTATTACACAGGGAAGCATGTCATTATTACACAAGGGAGTATGTCATTGCACACAGAACTGTTTCCTGAACAACAAATAGGTCAGTGTGAATATTATGCTTATTGAAGGTATTTCTGTAAATGTAGATTGTATTTTCCAGCACGCACGCATGCACGCACACACACACACACACACACACACACACACACACACACACACACACTTTAAAGCAAGTAGTTTGTTTCTTCCCAGAGCTTTCGTGGTAGGGAGCCAGTGACTGCAAACAACAACTCTTGTTGGTAGCAGCACACAGTAGATCCTGTTAATAGTTGCTCAGATGTGTGTTTGCACATGTGTGCACAGGTGTGTGTATGTGTACATGTGAATGATTTTGGAAGACTAATTTTTTAGTTTGTATTTTACTTAGCATAATTTTTCAGAATTTATTCACCCTTAGCATAATTAGTGAAAAAGTTTAAAATCATAACATCTAACAATTCCTTTATCAATAAGCATTGTGGGACTTCCACAGAATGTACAAAATAAAAGTTAGAATGTCTTTTCTCCATTGACCTACTTGCAAATAATTTTTTAAAAGAAATTATTCTGTGTTCCTATGTTTTGTTTAGAACACAGTCAAAGCAGGAACATTTTTTTCTACACTTCCTGGTGTGCTCAGCAGTAGACAGCAACATCTGTATTACATCTGCCCTGTGTGTGACTGGCTATGCCTTCAGATGCCGTTCACAGCTAGTAGATACAAGGTGCTTGGCCACTGACAAAGCCAAGGTTTTATTAAGTGCCCCCCCACACGTATATTTATATATGTGTGGCACTTAATGTGTGTGTGTGTGTGTGTGTGTGTGTGTGTGTGTGTGTGTGTGTGTACAGACATAAACACAACGAAAATGTGGGTCATGAATCGTGTTAAAAAGGAAGACAAGCTCTCTATTTCTAAAGTAAGTCTAACTCAGCATCTAAATATCAGGCATGTTTGTTCTTATTACCTGTGACAACACATATGGAATGCAGTTACACTTAATACAAAGTTGCGTCAGCTCTTGGGCATTTTTCTGTTACTTCAAAATTGTGACGTATTTCATAAACTGTTGTATGCATTAATTATGTAAGCCAAATGATAAAGGGTGCAGTGAAATGGAACTAATATTATTTTTTTAGAAATACATACTGGATTCTAGACCAAAAGTATTTCATGACAGCACAGTAAAAATCAGGTAATTTGACATGAGAGATGCAAGGTTCCCTTTAAGTTTTTTTTTTTTTTTCCAGCAGATTGCAGTCACTCAGGTTATGGGGTTTCTTTAACTTCTGAATAGTAACACAGGGTCAGCATACAATACAACTAGGTTTGCATGGTGGGGGAATTGTTTACTTAACTAGAAATTGAAAATCTTGGCCAATGAGATGGCTTAACAGGTAAAGACACTTAAACCTACACCTTACCACCTGAGTTTAGCTCCTGTGAGCTACATGGCTGAAGTAAAGAACTTACTTCTGCAAATTGTTCTGTGATCTCCACATGCATTATATGGCACACACAGGCACACAAAACACACAAATACATACACAAACACACACCACACAAAAATGTATACACAAACACACATACACAAACTCACACACACACACACACACACACACACACACACACACACACACCACACAAAAATGTATACACAAACACACATACACAAACACACACACACACACACACACACACACACACCACACAAAAATGTATACACAAATGCACATACACAAACACACACACACACACACACACACACACACACACACACACACACACATATGCAGGCACATACACAGAAAAATGCACCACACACACACACACCACATACATATGCATATACATACAGATATACAGACACACACACACATGTGGTACAAACCTACCCAAACACATACACATGCACACATATGCACATTACAAACCACACCACACACACACACACACACACACACACACACACATACACACACACACACACACAAACACACACACATGCAAGAATCCACAAAACACATACATACCAACCCATACACACACACATACACACACAATAAATATATGCACTCAACACACATACACAGACAAACCACCCAAACACACATACACATGGACACACACCACACACATATGCATATAAACACATATACATACAGATATATAGACACACACATACACACAATTTAAACAGAAAAAAAACCAGGTTTGGGTACATTTCTAATAAACTTCATAACTTCAGTCTGGCTTTTGTTGGACCATGTCTTTCAGGACTTGGAAAACTGAGGATACATATGGTCTTTTGAAGTGGGAAATGGTTAGAACCTCACCAGATGCACTGTATCCTGGCAGCTACTTATGTGATACACTTGGGCTTCAGAACAGTCTCCGGGTTCCATTTTGTAATGCACAAAGCAGATGTTTATAAAGTAAGTCATTGCTTCTTACCCCCTGTCACTGGGAACTCTGTAAGTCTCTTCTGACATATGCTAAGTGTTATTGGCTGCTTCCCTGTTCCTGTACCTTAAGTATTGAGGACTCGACATATTTTACTGACATAGATCAATTTTAGTGTTATGGTTCTCAGCTGTGAGCTCGTGAGAGTTAATGTTCAGTGCTGTGTGATACAATTGGGGGTGAATATAGGTTCAAGCCCCAGTCTGTGGTCCCTGGCTGTAATCTATAATTGGAAATGAGTTCCTCTACTTTAATGAGCCTCATTTGTAAGCTGTAGATGGTAATTCCTATTTCAATGGGAGGCTATGATGATTGAATATAATAAATAGTGAGTGATTCTCTGACTTAATGCATCACCCACAGATAGCTTCAATTTTATTTTTGAACAAGTATGAGCACATATGTGGCACCATTTTCAAAACATGAGATTCAAGACAAGAAAATGATTCCCCATAGAAACAGGGTTGTAACATTACAGATGATTATGGAATCTCGGAATCTATAAACTTACATAATTTCCTATGGTAAGTCTGTGTGTATTTCCAGTAGTAAACCACCCTTTAAAATCAAAGCATAGTCAAACACAATTTTGAAGAATCAGAATAATTGCAAGAACTGTAATGTGCCCATAGGAATAATCTCCCTTGTAATGTAGTTGTCAGGAAGGTGAATTCTAATCACAACTTCCAGATGAGATTGGATTCTGTTCTTTGTTTGTTTGTAATTTTTAAAATTTGTTTTATTGTTTTGGCTATGGGGAGGTGAAGTGCAATACCCTGCATCTGTTAGGTTTTTATTTAAGCAAAGCTCTAGGCTCAGTGTCTACTGCTAACTTCTCACAATCGCTTATAGCATCTCATGCAGGGCACATGCTGTGTAAGTACAGTGCTGGATGCAGAGATGATAGGAAGAGAAAGGTTTGTGCAAGTTTCTGCTCAGATGGAACCCATCTCCACCCCGTGCTGGTGTCCTCCAGACCTTCCCTTTCTTACATCCTTTATTACTTTTCTGTCTCATGGCCCTTCCTGGCATCTTCCATTGTACCCACACTGACTTCCACCTGAGCACAGCACATGCTTTTCACTCTACTTGTAGTCATGCTTTTAAATCTCAGTAGGTGTAATAGCCTCACTCTTACACACCAATGTGGTGAATGTGTGAAGCCCTGGCCATGTGCAACCTGGAATGTAAGCCCTCAGTAGCCTTCTGTCAGTACCCACTCTTTAGTCTTCCCATTTACTTGCCTCACACTGAGCTCTGCAGAAGATATTCATATAAAACAGGATTCATTATAATAAGATTTATAATAAAATTTATCCACTACTTCCTGGATAGCATGCTTTGTTCTACAGGGAAATATAAAAGTAACATTGAAAAGATCATCTTGAAAATGTGGAGAATTAAACTGTAGATATTAGAACATATTAGAACATATTAGAACACATTAGAACATATTAGAACACATTAGAACATATAATAAAAATTTGGGGAGATGCTGCCAGAGGCTTCAAGACATTCAGGATATCTAAACTATTATCTGTACCAACAATGCACCTGTGTCCTTCCTTGGCTGTTTGAAATAGTACAACATACCTCTACCCTAAGCACCCTGGTTACAGATACATTAAATTCTATTCAACCCTAAACCATAGGTACAATATAGAGATCATCACCACCCAAAATCACTGGCTGTGGGGACTCCTGCTATTTTTTATATTGTAAGTCACATATCCTTATGCAATATGTTTCCTATACACAAAATGCTTCATTTCTTAAGCCTCCCTTAGAATTGCTTACATTATGGAAGGAAGGCCACTTCCCAGTCTGGTTCTTCCTCTCTCTTTTCTCTCCTTATATCATCCCTTCAATCTTTTCCTCCCTCCAACTCTCTCCTGTTTTTCTTCCTTTTTCCTTCGCTTGTTTTCTTATTTAACCTGTTCCTTTTGTTTTATTTGAGACTGCTAACAAGCAAGGATACAATATTTGTATGGTGATTCAAAAAATAGAAGTGACATAAACATTCCAGGAAATTAAACCATAAACCTACTATACAAGATACCATAGTACACTAACCTGAATGAATATGGCTGTTTATTCTAAAATTGAAATCACCCCTTGAAATGTAGTACTTTCATTTTTGCTGCTTATTTTTTTGAATTTTATAGTTTAAATGTTTATACTATATATATAAGTTTACTTTCAGAACTTCTGTATAAACCCTACTACTCAAAATGGAGCTCAATACAAACCACAGATAGAGGAGAAGGGTCAAGACCATGCTAGCCATCAGGTTTCGCTTGGGGAGCTTCCTCAAAAACCTACATGCAGAAGGGTTAGTGACCAGACTCTGGCACTGATGGGGAGGACTGGAACCTTCAGAAGTAGTGGTCTGTTCGAAGTTTGTTAGTGCCCTGAGGATATGTCCTAATGGGGCTCAAACCCTTTCATCTCCCTCCTTTCTCTCTGCTTCCTAGCTGACATTAGGTGAACATTTTTTCATCATGTGCTCCTCACAATATGTGACAAGGACAAGCCACCCTGGACTGAAACCTCTGAAAGAATAAGCCAGCACTAATCTCCCTTCTTTTCTAGATGATTTTACCAGGTATCTTGTCATGGCAATGGAAGTTTACTGATATGCACAACCACTATTACTCAGATATAAATGCTCATCAGCCTCCACCTGCATTTTACAGTCACAAAAGTTCTTGAGTTAAAAGAAATAATTTTGGCACTGTGTATAGCAACCATCACTGCCTATGAGCCAACTAGATTAGTCAAAAAGAGAGGCCAAAAGAGTCAGGTCAGCTAGGAATCCTGAGCTCCACAGTCCCCAAGTGTTTCTCCTTAGGAATATGGCATCCTTTACAAGAGAGATGTGTGTTTCGTAATTACACATGCTTATTGTTGCTTAGTCTCCTTTATGGTTTTAAACCATAAAACTCTGGTAAACATCCTGTCTTTTATTACCAGATTTTTTGTGAAGAGGGTTAATATTCCATTCTGTCATTATGAGAATAAAAATGTATTTCAGGTGAGGTATGGCAAAACATTGGTTTTCTCTTTGTCTGCAGACTGTCTTAACTATCGCTTTAACAAATTGTGAGCAGTTACAAACACAGAGTTTCATCCTAAATTAGAGACTTGGTAGATCGAATGCTAGTGTGACAGGTGCATCCACATCTGATAGCCCCTGACCTGGTTCCTGTGTGAGTCCTACATCTCCAGGGTTGCTTTGTCCCATTCAGTCATTCAGACTCTGATGGTTTAAAAGACCTATTCAGAGTTTTCAGACCAACTGTGGTTTGCCTTGAACCTTCAGGATGCTTTGTGCATTTACACTTCTAATCTGAAGTTGTCTTTTGTTCTAAGTCAATGCTATATTGCTAGCACGCAGAATAGTAAGAGGCAATTAGTAGACATGAATGAATGAATGAATGAATGAATGTTGATTGCATGTTCTGCTGTCGAGATGATTTTCTGAAGGAGTTATTGAAGTCATAGAAAGAAAGGTTAAATTTAGTTATCAACACTGTTCTTTCAGAATCCCTGCAGAGAACATTTATGTTTACAAAAGAGGCAGTCTCAAGATGCAATTAGAGTGACATGGCTACTATGACTCAGACCTCTGTTCTGGATGCCCTGGCTTCCTGTGTCCTCTTCTATTTGTTTTCTTAAATGGGACATAAATACATTATCATTTACTTACCTGTGTAATGTGGATATGTGTGACTCTTAGGAGCAAATGTGAGTGTGAAAACCATGTAAGTCCCATCATCTCACTTCCCATGTCACTTGGTTGGCTGACTGGCATTTTTGGAAAACAAATACTGCAGCTAGCAGGAGCTATTTGTCATACAGATATATTAGGTTCAAGCCAGAGCTCAGCAAACTTCTTAGAACTGCTTGATAGCAAATATTTTAGTCTTTACAGCTCAGCGAGTCCCTGTATCCATTTAATTCTGAAAGAGCCAAGCAAATGCTGAAATAGAGCATTTATAAACAAACAGATATTTATGCAAAATCAGCAGCTGGGTAGGATTTGGTATATAGGCATAAAATTTTGACCCTTGAGTTAAGCCAAAGTCTAAAATAATTTAAATATATTTTATAAAATAAAAATTAACTTATCCTGATGATAGTTTTTAGTTCCAAATAAAGTTTTAATTTTTATGGGTATAAACTCTCAATCATCTACACAGAGGCTCACAATTCCTTGTTTATTTTTCCTTAAAATATTTTTATATGTAAGTTTATTTTACATGATATTTCCTATACCAAAGCATTGTGGTTCGAGTCTCTACTTGGGTTTTCAGTTCCAGATGAACAGTGTTTAGTTCAGTTTGCATCTTCTATCTCACCCTTGAGAGAAAAGCTTTGTGCTTTACTGACTTACTGTATATCTGTAGCTGTCCACGAAAGGAGTTTCTTCCACGGGAGTTCTCAGCTGTGCATTCATATAGTCCAGCATCGTCCAGCTGCAGGTTGGGGATCTCCAGCACAGCCTGGGATTTCCTCAGTCTGGACTTACTGGGAATGTAACCGTTAACCTTCATCCAAGTGATTGTTGGAACAGGGCTGCAATGGGAACAGAGGCACTGTTAATATACTCTCTGCTATTAGAAACATAGATTCAGTTATCTGGTAATTTAAGCACTTAATAGGCTGAGCACAATAAAACGTAATCACAATTAGGGCCCCTTGCCAGTGGAGACGAGTCACTTTCCACGTGGTGGTTAGATCATCAGGAAATCTAACATAGTCCTTCTGTTACAGATTTCAGCAGAGTCTTAGAAAGTCAACACTATTTTCTAAATGGAAATGATGCATTTTTAAGTGACAAATGTATTTTGGTTTTTGCTAACAGTTTTACAGCAGGAATCAAACAAAAAAGTTGGACATTAAATGGAGAAACTTTTCTGCCCTTGCCTGTAGCAAATCTCTTTTCCATGGCAGCCGTCTGTACAGCGTCCTGCACCTAGTCCCTGTGACACATCGCTCCCCGCATTGAGCCATTTAGTTTCTTTTTAATTTAAAGCTTTTATACTTTCTATTTTATTCCAGTGCTATTATTAAGTAAATATTAGCTTGCTTGTTCTCTCTCATAGTTGTGTATAACTCTGTTATAGGGAAGTATTGGCCAACTGTCCCTCATAACTCAGGTTTCAGACAGCACTGATTCATGCCATTCCACTCTCTCTCTCTCAATGCACTGATGCACTACATTATTGCTTCCCTGGTGTACAGGAGACATTCACAAAAGCTGGATTAATGGATTAAAGGGCATGTCCATTTTTCATTTTAATAACTAGTGGCAGACTGTTTTCCCATAATACAGTAGCAGTTCCTACACCTATCAGTAATATACGATACCCCTTTCCTATATTCTTGTCAGGACTGTGTGAGATTAATTTACTTACAAAAACATCTGCACAGGTTCAATCCAGACAAAAATCCCAGCATTAGGAAGGAGAAGTGTACACAAAGTCATATCCCTGAGTAAGAAGCTATGTTAATACCCATTGGCAAAAGATAATCAGTTTTCTCCAATGGAATGTCCAAATTCCAGAAGTAGTTGGCCAATACAAAAAGAGCTCTGATTTTTCTTCTTTTGCTATATTTTGTCTCACTGCATGTTTTGGTTTGATTTTTTATATTTGAGAGAAAGAGGGAGAATAATTCAGGTGGCTAAGGGGTGTACAGGGTGCTGAGGGAGTTGGGGGAGAGGGAATAACATTATCAAAAATATTGTATGAAAAAATATTTGAAAAGAATTTGTTTCTAAATAGACTCAGTGGATTATATATACATGTGTGCATAGTATATACACATCTGTATAGTATAACAATAACCTTAAAGAAGGGATCATGAATTTGGGAGTGAGGAATGATGGAGATGTAGTGCTCATGTATGAAACTCTTAACATAGAATTGGTTTCTCAGCAGTCTACTCTGTGCCTCGCTCTTATCATAAGATGGTTTCTATGTGGGATCTTAGAGGTATTGCTTCTGGGGAAAGCTAACCTTTTCTTGCTCACAAAATGATTTCAAAACTAAAGTTTAGGTCAATATCTTTTTGCGAATATTTGATGGCAATTTTGAATCTGCGCTTGAATCTGCGCTTTGGTATTTAGCTGACACCCACTTGCACTACAGTACTGTTCTTGTGTGATATAGGGGTGAACACCACCATTCACTAATGAAGGAACAGGAGAGGCCACACAGTCAACTTCAGTATCTACATTTCCTCTGTACTGTTGTGTAGTTAAGCCACTTTCTGTGTTCATATAGATCTTAAAACATGAAATATTGGAATGCTGAGATTGCTTGCCAACAAGACTTGATGACCTGGGTTCAATCCATGAGACAAACATAGTGGAAGGGAAAAGCTGACTTCTGTATGTTTTCCTCAGACCTCTACATGTATGCCAGGGTACATGTGCTCCCTCCCCACAAAATAAATAATGTAAAACATAAAATATTAAATGAAAATTCGTATAAGATAGCATTTCCTGTTTTTACTCCTCATTCATGCATTCTAGATATAAGTCTCATCCTTTCCAAATATAAATCAGGAGATTTCATATTTTTATGTCTATGCTTTTTTTTCTACTGTTTTCACAACCTTTGGTTAAGTGATAATATCTCTGGTGGTTCAGTGGGTCTTTGGAAGGAATACATAAAATAACTGAAGAAAAATTATATTTTCCCATTATTCACTTAGTGGTTTCAATTCAACAGTAGAGGACAAAGACTTTGAACATTTTAAATCAAGTTTTTGATTCTATGCTAATTAGTTCATCCATACACAAATACCCAAAAAGACAATATTTCATATATTTTACCTCTTGTAATTTTAAAATCTGAATTTTTATATTTTCCCAGGGTAAAAGTCAGAGTTACTCAATGAGCACTACTTTTTCACTGAAATTTCAATTCTTTGATTCATTTCTTCCTTAGTTTATAGGCTACAGCACAGTCATTAAGATTAGCTGCCCCTGATTATATATACAAAGCATACAACCTCACACTGTTGAAAGAAAATTAAAGTTGCTAATGTTGTCTTTCTTAAATGCGGAATTTCTTAATTTTTAGTAGTTTATGGATACTGCCTGAGTCATCTCAAGCTATTTTATTAAGAGGTAATAAAATCCTAATTGCTTTGAATTTGATTATTTAATCTACTAGGGAAGGCATATTTCAAAAATGGGGAGAATAAATGATAAAATGAACTTGAGGTTTGTAGGGGACACCAGGAAGTGACTGTGTTACACAGGAGGGAACAATTTTGAAAGTAAAAGGGACAAGAACACAGAAAGGTGATGTACACACAGTCAAGAGTGCTTCTGTATTGAGAGGGGTTAGAGCTAAGTGTGAGATGGAGTGGGGGAGTGTTCTCATCTAGCTGCTGGCTCCAGCAGCAAAGCTTTACAAGGTCCTTGCTGTCTGTCAGAATAGTGTTTGAAATAAGTAATGAAATGGCTGTTGTATATCTTCAAGGTACTTTTGATTTCATTAGGATGAAAAAGTGCTGAAGTGCAAGACTCAAATAAAAAAAATATAAAGTTAGTTTGGACCAGAAGATTGCTAGAGTGAGGAAGAGGAAGTTCCTCCACAAGAGACATGTGATGAATATTGGAAGGATAAAAACAATTTCTCCTGTAGGAAAACAAAACAAAACAAAACAGTTCTGGCATGGACATTCATGTATGTGAGCACTTTTGTACATAGTAGGCTGTTGGCACTTTGTATGCATTAGTAGGTGAGGAGTGCATGGTTTACACAGGAAATCACCATAGGTTTATGAGAAGTGCCTGTTTCCCCTGCAATAGAAAGAAAGGCTGGCTGCCTTCATAAGATGACATTATTTAATGCTTTTTATTTCTCTCATTTCTATGTTGCATTCTCAGGATTAGCAATAAAAAAAACTTGCTTTTGATTTATTAGAAATTTCAGAATAGGAAATAATAAATAGCATTGGTGGGGTGGCTGAACATTGATTTGTTTCTAAACATAAGCTGCTATTAAATGAAATGGAGATCTTGAGCTTCTTGGTCCTGAGAATATTTGATAGACCTCTGGAATCCCCTGTATCATCTATGCTCTTCATGACAGCTAAGAGCAAACCAAGAACTTCTGCTATTTTCAAGTACCTTGTTTATAATTTAGCTTGATACACCCATTTATGTTTTGTGGGGTCAGGGCTTAGCATTAAAAATGTATCTCAGGATACTGTTATATTTTCATTGATTTAATGTTGTAATGTTATCCAAAAAATACTTCCCATCACAAAAATATGAAAATGCAGCTGTTCCTCAGAAAGTTGCTAGAAGGATGAGTAGAAATATAAATGTTGACAAAAATGCAAAGAACAGTTATTTCTATCTTATAGAAGGTGTGTTTAAATTATATTTCTTTAGCTACACATTGGATTCTCATGTGCAACCATCACAGGAAGTTAAAGAAGATAAAGGGTGTTTGCATTATATTGTCATTCATCTGGCTCAGAAATATCTATCAATAACAGAAGATTATGTGAAGCCACATTGAAATTCTGACATGGCTTTGTGTTAGCATCGTCAAAGTGACAGGATGAAAAGTGTCTCCAAATGTGGTTCTGAAATGTAAGGCGAGTGCTGGATGAACTTTAGCCTTCGCTGAAGTCATTAAGGCATTACTTAAAGATCATTTTATACACATGATGAAGTAATGTGTAGAATCTGTCAAGACAGAAGGAAGACTTAGCTGTAAAGATTTAATGATTTCAAAGGAAAGTACTCCCCAGCCGCAAATCGCTATTCACAGACAAATTGTAGGTCTGTCTAATGGAGCTTCCTATTTTCCTTGCATAAGTCACAAGTGAGACATGAATTTTACATCGGATGTGGAAATACATACAGTTATGGTTCCTCTGTGACTTGCACAAAAAAGAAGGGAACACTGTATACCTCTGACAGAAACTGAAAGACCCAAGTTTTATAACTTTTCTCTAAGAAAGCACATAAAAAACCATCATAAAAAATAGCTATTGAACCACAGGATTTTTTCTTTTTATGATCCTATAGCTCAAAAAAAAAAAAAAAAAAAAAAAGGAACAAAATCCAGTTGTTAATGTGGGTGATTTTTGCGCATTTACATTTTATGCAAAAGTGTTGAAGGCAGCAGTTTCATTTGTAAAATCTGAAGGGATTTAGGGAGAAGTTAGCTTAAAGCCACACCCTTGTTAAAGGCAAAATACAAAGGGTGTTTCCCTGAAGACAGGGACAGGGATACAGCACCACAGCAATGAGTACTAATTGGCCTTCAAGAAAAGAAACTAACTGCTGCTGTCTTGAGTTAAATGAATCTCTCTGCTTAATGATTCTCAACTGGGAATGTATAATTGAAAACTAACTCACACCCTTCCCAGCATCTTAGCTAGGCTGAGGACTGCAGACTCTCAGCTCAGAATATGTACCATCATATTAACAATCTTAGGCACATAGTTGAAGCTAGGAGCACACTCTTAGTTGACCTATTAGATTTGTGGTCTGTTATAGTCTTTATGGTCTTATTACTGTTTTTAAATTTTGCTACTTTTTTCATTTACAAAGGTCCTATGGAGTAAAAGCAGTTCACCCTAGAGCCAGGAATCTGTGACACACACACACACACACACACACACACACACACACACACACACACACGGAAAAGCAAATGCATCTGTTTCCCAGATGTGGTTCTGTTCAAGATCTTCCTACCCTTCAGATCTGAGGAAAGTCTTGTGATCTGGCAAGATACGTAGTAGAAGCCAGCAGAATTGCATACTTTCAGATAGCTGAGGGAATTTTATGTATTAATACTATAATTATTCATTCATTTTTACTTAACTATTATATTCAATGTACCTATCATGAGGTAGGTTTTGTAATAGATTGAGGTTGTAGTAGTTAACCTGACTGCATGGAACTCACATAACCAGTTACAAGTGACTCTAAGAATAGTAAGTGTGATTGAAGTTAAGCATAAAGACAAAACCCAGCTAACTTAACATAGTGAGAGTCAGGAGATGATTTTACTAATGCTTGAGTAATGAGTAATAATTACTCAGGCAGAGAAAACAAATAAAGATATTCTAGATAGAACCAAGAGCAAAGTCTTGTTCCTGGAGTCCTGTGAGAAAATGGTTTGAAGAATGAAAATATAGTCATTATGGCTGTTTCTGGGTTAGCAGTACATGGAGATGGGGGTGCAAGGGTAATGCAGAAGTGAACAGCAAGTGCCATGGAAATTGTATAATCATTATGGCTGTTTCTGGGTTAGCAGTAGATGGTGATAAGTTGGAAGAGGAATGCAAAAGTGAGCAGGAAGTGCCATGGAAGTTATCCTCATGCAGTTATCTTTTCCTAACAACCATTATAAAATTGTGACTTGCTTTAAGTATTCGAGAAAGGCTTTTATTAGAGTTTAGAATATCACCAAGCAAATGGCTGTCTTGTATAGAGAGAAAGATTGTGAGCGAATATTTCAAGTGTGCTAGTTAGATGGTCTCTTACATCTACTCGGTACTACCATTGCAGAATGCAATCAGCCACAATCAGCAAATGTATCAACTGAGGGGCCTCAATGTACTCCAATAAATCTTGGTGTAAGGTACCAGTGGCCAGGAGGACATGGTCCACAGTTTGCAAGTAGGTAAGGAGAATGCCCTACGATTAAATAAGAGTGGAGTCAGAGTAAGGGATGGAAGACTTGTGGAGAAATCTACATTAATGGTTACTAGAGTTTTAGAAAAATAAAGTAGTAGAACTAAGCAGTGGACTCAACACACATTCAGAGGTAGAATTCAGGGGGTTTGATGCAGGCTAGAGCAGAAGTGTGAGAAAGATAGATGATAGATGAAAGGAAAGATAGATGGTGGATGGATAGAAGATAGATAGATAGATAGATGATAGAAGTAATTTTATTTCCTGGTTTTCTTGCTTCTCTCACTAGATGATAACAGGATGATAATAACTGGATCCTTATTATATGTTAGATGTTAAGTACTGTGTATACTTTAGCTGATTATATCATAGTGACTGTATGAAATAGGAGTTAATATTTCACCCACTTTACATTATATACCTATATTATATATAACTATATACACATATGTGTATAGGAGTTAAGTACTTGAGAGTAAACTCTTGTAAGACTAGAGAAATGTGATTATGCCTAAATAAATATAAAATAAGCCAATATAAGAAAAGCATTGAAAATAATAGTTAACAGGGCTAAGAGCAGGAGACATCACAGAGAATAAAGAGTGGTTTGTATTTTGTGTTTGATTCCTATAGTTCCTCTTTCATTAGTATTCAAAAGATTAAGGAAGGATGGTTTGCATGGTGAGAGGTTTGTAGATCTGGAGTCAGCAAATGAGGTGTTTGTCCAGTTCTTTCATTTATCCTGAATATTGCCTGCTGTAGCTGCAGTGGAAGGGATGGTTGGAGTTAGCCACCATGAAAACACTCAGTGGCAAGCAGCATCAGAGCCAACTTGTGGCTCAAGCACACATGTCCTGTTCTGCAGAGCTTTCTTCCTTCTTCACTGAACTGAACAGCTTAATTAGAGACACATAGACTTCAGAAAACTAGAATTGCAGTAAGGGATTCAAAGATTCAAGACCAAAGAGAGGGGATTGAATTCTACACCATCAAGGACAGGAGGCAGAGCCAGAGAGCAGATGTACAGGATTGGTGGTGATTGTAGACACAATGTGGTGAGATGGTGAGCAGAGAGGACGAGTGAATGGGTGTGAAGTGTTCTGAAAGACTTTGATGTAACCCAGCATACAAATGCACTTTGGAGCTACAGAAAAATTTACACAGTCTTTCTCTAAAGCTCTCTCCTCTCTGCCTCCTGTCACATTACAAGTTTCCAAGTTCTTCCAGAAAAGCTGACTTGTTTGCCAGTACACTTTGCAGAGCTGATGTTTATGGACTGAGATGAAACAAAGTCAGTTTGCTTAGGTGCATTGCAATTTATGATTGTAGAAAAATATGAAAACCCTTAGCAAGAAATGGGAATGGTGTTTGTAACTTACATAGAAGAAAAACCTGCTTTAGAGTTACAAACTCCCTGACTATCCACTTTTCCCATCAAACCCTGCTTAATTTTTAAACTGTTTTGACTTCACATGGTATCTCATTTCAAATTCAAACCCTTTAAATGGGTCACAAACAATAGATATTCTGTTAGAACAAAAGTTTAGTTAAGATTTGAAGAATGGTTTCTGTCATCAAAATAGTGGAAGTTAAGATGTTCATTTATCAAAGATTTATATAGGAATTTTAATTAAGAAGGAAATCATGTTATTGATGTTTTTATATTGCTTATGCCCTGTTTTATTCTCAAGAACTATATAAAAATCACATAAAATATTTCTCACTTAGAAAAATTGCTTGCCAATATTTTCTTTCCAAACATGGTTCATAATAAGAAACTAAATTACATATTTAAAAGCACCATTTATTGATGTGTGAATGTCCTAAGTGTACATGACACATTCATGTACATTTTCTTTTCTGTTTCTGGAAACTGACCCAGCAAGCAGTGCCAGAGCCCTGTCAATACCTCAAGAGCTTTCCCTTTTATAAACATATAATCATAAAAAATCCAGCAGGTTATACATATATGATAACATTCATACGAATATGTTTCTTCTTAGGGTAGTACACATCTTGTTAACAAGAAACTTGACAATACTTAATAGATGTTTCTTGCTAATTAAGCTTGCAAATGTAATTTTAAAAACCACTTTCCCTTTAGACCATTAATAAAATCTAAGGTATAACTGTTATTATTATACATTTTTCTCTTTTTTCATTGTCAAGGTATAGATTTGACATTGTTTATATTTCAAATAGCATTTAGTAAAATGAAGTATAGTTCTTAAATCAATGTTATTTAATACTTTAACATGAAAATATGTGTTGTGTAAAAATTAGTTTACTCTTTCTATCACAGTCTAATCATGCTGACACATGCAGAATGATTATTGTCTCAGAGCATTCATAAGTCAAACATTCTAAAATAAGTTATCTTTCACTCACTTCCAGTGCCAGGTTCTCCAACTCTAGGTAAAGTTGATCAGTAAGGCCTTCATTACATTGGATGATTTGTTTTACAGAACATCAGGAACAACATTTGACTCCATGAATTCTTCCAAACAACACAGTGAAGATAACAAAATCTCTCTTCTTATCATCAACAAGAAGAGAACTATTGACACCTATGTTTACAATCTGGGACACCTGTGTTCCCACCCTCTAGGGGATCCTGCAAGTTAGTATCTATAAACCTGCAGCCAGAAGTACAAATATGGATAATCTAATGCTATTTTGCTGAGGTGGGGATTTTCTACCTACTTCTGTGACTTCATGAAGAAGTTTTGTCACTTCTTTAATTTCTATCCTGGGCCATAACTCATGGAAAGATGGTGTTTTGGAAGTGTGGTCTTCCAGGCTTTTGATCTGCTTGTGATTGTTGGGTAATAACTCTGTATAACTATGATTGATTGGCCATTTATTTTGTGTCAGAACTTTATACAGTGTATCATTTGTCTTTCACAAAAGCCCAAAGTCGGCTTTATTTTCTCTCTCACACACAAGAAAGCAAACAAATAATAAGATGATGAAATCTTCTAAACAAAATTAAAAGATAACTTCAAAGTCATTATTGTATCTGTTCAATATATCATGCAAATAATGTATTTGGTTCAGAGGTACATAAAACAAGAAGGGAAGGACAATAAAGCATCCAGATGACATAGCACACACGTGGCTTTTGTGCATAAATAATTATAGAGTTCTCAGGCAAATGTTATTCCCTCAGTTGGGTGAGGTCAAGAATATATTCCTATATGAATGAGAAAGCTATGGATTTTACCTACATTTCAATGAATGTTTTTCTATGCTAAAGCCATGTATTTGTTTTATTTAAACATTGCAAAAAAGTATATCAGCAAGGCATCTTGATTATACTGTCCTAATTCCCACCATCCATTTTTTCCATTCACCATTTGTGAGTCTAAAGGCCAATACACTCAAGTTCAATGTACATAATGGAGTCATTTGTAAGGGGTGAACCTTGCCCAGATGGTTTGGATAGAGCTGAACTTTTTGACTGTCTCTAATTGGGATTCAAAAATTCAGAAGTATCTGTAATAATCACATTTATAAAATGTAGAAAATAAATAGATATTGAACAATTGCTCAACAGATAGCATTAAAGATTATTTTCGTCTAGGATAACATTACTAGGAGGACTGATTTCCATTCTTAGCATATCTAAAATTAACATTACATATTAAAAAAAAATGACATTACAAAAATACCCCACAGTGTTAGGGGCAATGAGAGCTACAGCAGGTGTTAACTAGTGTTAATTCTTAATAGTCTTCCTTGTTCTCTTATACAGACTACTGCACACAATTAGCTCACTTTCACCTCAGAGTAAGTTCAGACTATACTAAAGGCTTTTTGTAAAAAGAAAACTTTATAGCTTGCATAAGGTCAGAGTCACAGATGTCTATCAAGGTTTCTAAGAAAAGCATGCTAATTCCTTACTTGCCAATATACTAACATTAGATCTGTCTTAAAGTTGTCATTGGGCACCGTGCCCTCCCTGTCTGGTCATGGTTTTGCCCCTATGACCTTGGACCCTTGTGTTGTCATGGTAAACGGCTCAAATCCTTATTGCTTGCTCTAGGAATGTGCTTTTGACTGATAAGAGAAACTTCTTTATCACTTCAAGGCTCCTGAAGGAGAAGAGTTTTTAGAATAGAAGAAGCAGCATAGAGAAATTAGAAGTAAGACAGGATTATTAAAGTAGAAACAGAACAATAAAGAGTACAGGACATAAAGAGCATGACCTTCAGACTGTGTGTCTTTTAACCCCTCTTTCCCTCCTGAGAAGCATTTAACCTTTGGAACCCTGGGTAGAGGCTGGAGCAGGTCTCTTAGTCCTTATAGTCTAGAAATTCAATGAAAGAGATAGTCTAGAGTCACTGCATGGTTGGGTTACTCCTTAGCTATCTCAGTTACAGATTGATTTTTGAATTCCCTTATACTTAGTATGGATGGGTTATTGAGTGACATAGACACGTTGCTTTAAACAGTTGCAGTATGCAATCATGTAATTATCTCATACTTATTGTAATTTAAAGCATGATGTTTCTCAGATACTGCTTTAAGGTACTGTGCGTTGCAATAGTATTCAATAATTTGACCAGACTTTGCACTGAATATTCATGAAGCTAAAAACCTGAGAGGTATTTGTTCATTTCACCAGAATCCACCTTTCTTCTAAATAGACAATACATGGCCTTTGATTTTTAAGTCTAAGTTTTGGCATCCTCTAAGATTGGTATATTAAATTTGATGTAATAGCAGTAATATAAAATATTTTAAATGTTAACAGAGTAAAATGTTATCCTTAACCCTTAATATGGAAAATCAATTGTAAAAAAATAATGCTGAACTCACAGGAAAGAAAATAAAAGGAGGTTGACTAAAAGAATGTTTGGGAAAATAAAACTGAAAATTATCCCAATATTTCATATCTATAAAAATGTTTTTATAGGCTCAGAGTTTCGCTGGATGAATAGGGCACATAGCAATATATATCATAAACAGAAAGTTGGAGGATTTTCTGCCATCAATTTTCCTTCCAAACCATTAAAACCCAAAAGGCAGCTGACAGCGAGAGAATTATGGAGTGTGGGCATTTGTGGAAAAGCTTCAGAAGTAGACTGTGTTGAGGGGGCACTCTAGAAATAAGCAGTGCATTGAAAGGACGCCAATTGTTCAGAAGTGAGCTGTGCTAGATAGTTATCTTCCAACAGCACAGGGAAGTCCTCGAATAAGCGATAATCACATGCTACAACAAGTGAGGATGACTATACAGCACAAGCCTTTAGATGAGAGTTCTCGTGGAGACGTAGACACTAACTCAGCAAGGAAGGTGGTACAGCAAGCATGTCACAGACTGTGAAAATGTGAAGGGTTATCAGCTGATGCTGTGCAGCTGTTGAATGATCAAGCTGATATTTGGCACTATGATTTCAACCAACAACCCTGTGTTGTCCCATCATTTGGTGCTGACACAGTGAGACAAGGCCCTATCGCTTAACCATTGGAAACTGTTTTCAAAGATTGGCGCGGAGTCCGAATAGCTCCTTCAGTTGAATGTTCCAAATTTGGACCTGTTTCTGAGAAGAGGTATCACCAAAGCAGTTGCTTATTTTTGTCTGTTGCCAGAGTTTGTGCATATTTCCTTAAAGACAGGAATAAAATTCTATATAGATGCCACTCTATGTCATCCTCTTGGTTGCATAAAGATGATTAACATAGGTTTGACCCAACTTTTTTTTACTGTGTTCATTTTCATGAACTTATTTACTTATTTTTTAATAAGTAACTAAAAATGAAACATCATGACACATTAAGAAACTAGAAAATATATTAAAAGTGACTCTCCCTATAGTGAGCATCAGAAGGTGAAGGGCAGTGAAACAGGTAAACATGCTCACCTACTCAATTGTACCAATTTACCACCTGAACAAAATTTCCAAGGTTTACCTCAAGGAGGAGGAGCTGGGCAAGCTTAACTGTCTTTTGGGGACAGGGATAGCTCCAGTTTTCCATGAATCAGAGGCATTTGGCATTCACAGTATCTGGAGGAGAGCTATGGTGATGTCAGAGATCTGCAGCACATCTCACTTTGTGAGATACAGTAGTACTATCTAGTATAGACCCAAGAAAATGGGATTCCACAGGACATCCTGAAAGGCTTAGTGAGAGAGTCATGAGATGACAAATGATCAGAGTATTCACAGGGAAATTTGATGGAGCTTGAGATCATTTGTTAAGGAAAATAAGTAGGACTCAGAAAAAATTGCAATGCATTTGTGTGCTTGGAATACATATTTATAATATATGCATGTGTGTGTGTTTTTGTGTGTGTGTGTTTGTGTAAATATGTGGCACTAAGGTAGAAAGAGGATATGAGAGTCAAAGAAGAGATCTAAAGGAGACAAAGAACAAGAGAATGTATAAACTAAATGTACAATGAAAGAAGGGGTTCTTTTGTGGAGATACAGGGGGTCCAGAGGAAGAGGAGGATGGATTTTGGAGACAAATAGAAGTGTAATGTAACCAGCTAATAATAAGGCTTGAAGAGGTGCTAAAGTCAGTCTGACTGGGGATAGCTCCTTTTTCAAGAGCTGGACTGATGGTATCATTAACCAGAACCCCCTGATGCCAGGGCTGAAAAAAGTCCCATCTCACAATAGAGAGAAGTGGAGTCCAAGGTACACATTACTCCAGATCCTCATAAAATTGTAAAAGCAAGGGCAGAAAGAGTCAGATGTCACTAAGCAACTTACTGAACATGGTTAAAAAAAAAAAAAAAACCACTCAGCTAATCATAAAATTCTAATGTGTGAAGGACATAAACTTTACAATATGAAATTAATTTTGTTAAAAAAAATTAGCATTCCGCCGCCGCAGACTGACCTGGAACTAGGCCAGAACACCCCACCACCCCCATCCCACCACCCCCGCCTGTGCCTGCCGGCTTGGGACCAGACACGCCCAGGCAGGGAGGAGACCCCTGCCCCACCAATCTGCTAGCACCCCATTCTTAGATTCCGCCGCCGCACCGAGAAACTAGGAACTAGCGAGGAGACCACCAGGAGCGTCGAGATCATCTAGAGTTGTGGACATCGAATTCCTAGCCCCCACACACCACTGGGCCACAAGAGGAGATAGAGAGAACCCACCCGCACCCACTAAAAGGATATGGGGAGAAGACAGAATAAGATTTCACTCAACAACACAAAGACCAACATGACACCACCAGAACCTAGGGACTCCACTCCGGCAAGAGCTGAAAAGCCCAACACAGAGCATGAAGATGAGATGGACCTCAAAAATTATCTCAGCAAGTTGATAGAGACCTTTAAAGAGGAAACAAGAAAATCCCTTAAAGAAATAGAAGAGAAAGCAAACAAAAAATTAAATGAATTGGAGGAAAAGACAAACCAAAAAATTCAAGAAATAAATAAATCTCTTAAAGAATCTAAAGAAAGCCAAGAAAAAACATCCAAGCAAGTGAAGGAAGCTCTTGAAATAGTTCAAAACATGAAAGCTGAAATACACACAATAAAGAAAACACAGAATGAGACCATGTTGGAAATGGAAAGGTTGGATAAACGATCAGGAACTAAAGATGTAAGTGTATCCAACAGGATTCAAGAGATGGAAGAGAGAATCTCAGCCACTGAAGACTCGCTAGAGGATATACATTCATCCACCAAAGAGAACCTCAAGTCCAACAAAACCCTAACACAAAATATCCAGGAAATATGGGACACCGTAAAAAGGCCAAACCTAAGAATAATAGGTGTAGAAGAAGGTGAAGAAATACTGCTCAAAGGTACAGAAAACATATTCAACAAAATCATAGAAGAAAACTTCCCCAACCTACAGAAGGATATGCCTATGAAAGTACAAGAAGCTTACAGGACACCAAACAGACTGGACCACAAAAAGAAGTCGCCCCGACACATAATAATCAAAACACCAAATCTACAGAATAAAGAGAAAATATTAAGAGCAGCAAAGGAAAAAGGACAAGTAACATATAAAGGCAAACCAATCAGAATCACACCCGACTTCTCAATGGAAACTCTGAAAGCCAGAAGGTCTTGGATAGATACCCTACAAGCACTAAGGGAGCATGGATGTCAACCCAGACTACTGTACCCAGCAAAACTTTCAATCACTATAGATGGAGAAAACAAGATATTCCACGACAAAAACAGATTTAAACAATACATATCAACAAATCCAGCACTACAGAAGGCTCTGGAAGGAAAACTCCAACCCAACGAACATAACTACACTCACAAAAACACTGGCAGTAGTTAATCGAATTTCACCAAACACAAAAAGAAACAGAAGGGCAAAATCCACACGCAATGATACCACCAACAATAAATCCAAAACTAAGAAGAACCAATGAACAATGGACGTTAATATCCCTGAATGTCAATGGTCTTAACTTACCCATAAAAAGATATAGGCTAACAGAATGGATACGAAGACAGAATCCATCCTTCTGCTGTTTACAAGAAACACACCTCAAATTCAAAGACAGGCGATACCTCAGAGTAAAAGGATGGGAAAAGATTTTCCAATCAAATGGGCTCAAGAAACAAGCTGGGGTAGCAATACTAATATCTAACAAATTAGACTTTAAACTGAAAGCAATCAAAAGAGATAAAGAAGGGCATTTCATACTCATCACAGGAAAAGTCCATCAAGATGAAGTCTCAATCCTGAACATCTATGCCCCTAATACAAAAGCATCCACTTTTGTAAAAGAAACATTACTAAAGCTCAAACCACACATAAAACCACACACACTTATAGTAGGAGACTTCAACACCCCCCTTATACCACTGGACAGAACTACTAGACAGAAACTTAACAAAGAAACAAAGGATCTGAAAGAAGTTATGACACAACTGGGTTTAACAGATATCTATAGAACATTCCATCCAAACACAAAAGAATATACCTTCTTCTCAGCGCCACATGGAACCTTCTCAAAAATTGACCACATAGTTGGCAGCAAAGCAAACCTCCACAGGTACAAAAGTATTGAAATAACCCCCTGTATCTTATCAGACCACCATGCATTAAAGCTAGAATTCAACAGCAATACGAATTGCAGAAAACCTACATTTACGTGGAAAATGAATAACTCCCAATTGCACCATTCCTGGGTTGAGGAAGAAATAAAAAAAGAAATCAAAGACTTTCTAGAATTTAATGAGAATGTAGACACAACATACCCGAACTTATGGGACACCCTGAAAGCAGTGCTAAGAGGGAAGTTCATAGCACTAAGTGCTCACATGAAGAAACTGGAGGAAAGTCACATTAGAGAATTGACAGAACAACTGAAAGCTTTAGAGCAAGAGGAAGCAAACACACCAAGGAGGAGTAGACGCCAGGAAATAATCAACCTGAGAGCCGAAATCAACAAAGTAGAAACTAGGAAAACAGTACAAAGAATCAATGAAACAAAGAGTTGGTTCTTTGAGAAGATCAACAAGATAGACAAGCCTCTAGCCAAACTAACCAAAAGGCAGAGAGAGAGCATGCTAATTAACAAAATCAGAAATGAAAAGGGAGACATAACAACGGACACTGAGGAAATCCAGAGAATCTTTAGGTCATACTTTGAAAACCTGTATTCCACAAAATTGGAAAACCTAAAGGAAATGGACAACTTTCTGGATAAATATCACTTACCAAAATTAAATCAAGATCAGATAAACAGTTTAAATCGAACTATAACCCCTAATGAGATAGAAGCAGTAATCAAAAGCCTCCCAACCAAAAAAAGCCCAGGGCCAGATGGCTTCACTGCAGAATTCTACCAGAAATTCAAACAAGAGCTAATTCCAGTACTCCTCAAACTGTTCCACACAATAGAAGCAGATGGGATATTGCCAAACTCTTTCTATGAGGCTACAATCACTTTGATACCCAAGCCTCACAAAGATATGACTAAGAAAGAGAACTACAGACCGATATCCCTCATGAACATCGATGCTAAAATACTCAATAAAATATTGGCCAACCGAATACAAGAACATATCAGAAAAATCATCCACCATGATCAAGTAGGCTTTATCCCAGGGATGCAAGGATGGTTCAACATACGAAAATCCATCAATGTAATCCACTATATAAACAAACTGAAAAAGAAAAACCACATGATCATCTCACTAGATGCTGAAAAAGCCTTTGACAAAATCCAACATCCCTTCATGATAAAGATCTTGGAGAGAACAGGAATAACAGGAACATATCTAAACATGATCAAGGCAATATATACCAAACCAATAGCCAACATCAAAGTAAATGGAGAGAAACTCAAAGCGTTTCCTCTAAAATCAGGAACAAGACAAGGCTGTCCACTCTCTCCATATCTCTTCAATATTGTACTTGAAGTTCTGGCTATAGCAATAAGACAAGAAAAGGGGATCAAAGGGATACAAATTGGAAAGGATGAAGTAAAACTTTCACTATTTGCAGACGACATGATAGTCTACATTAGTGACCCGAAAAACTCTACCAGGGAACTCCTACGGCTGATAAACACCTTCAGCAAGTTAGCAGGATACAAAATTAACTCAAAAAAATCAGTAGCCCTACTATATACAGATGATAAATCCAATGAGAAAGAAATCAGGGAAACATCACCTTTCACAATATCCACAAGCAACATAAAATATCTTGGGGTAACACTAACCAAAAAAGTAAAAGATCTGTACAATAAGAACTTTGAGACTTTAAAAAAAGAAATTAAAGAAGATACCAGAAAATGGAAAGATCTCCCATGCTCATGGATAGGTAGAATTAACATAGTAAAAATGGCAATCCTGCCAAAAGCAATCTACAGATTCAATGCAATCCCCATCAAAATCCCAACACAGTTTTTCACAGACATTGAAAGAACAATACTCAACTTTATATGGAAAAATAAAAAGCCCAGGATAGCCAAAACAACTCTTTACAATAAAGGATCTTCTGGAGGCATCACCATCCCCGACTTCAAGCTCTACTATAGAGCCATAGTTCTGAAAACAGCTTGGTATTGGCACAAAAATAGACTGATAGACCAATGGAATCGAATTGAAAACCCTGATATCGACCCACGCACCTATGGATACCTTATTTTTGACAAAGGTGCTAAATCTATACAATGGAAAAAAGACAGCATCTTCAACAAATGGTGCTGGTACAATTGGATTCGGACATGCAGAAAATTACAGATAGATCCATACCTGTCACCATGCACAAAACTTAAGTGCAAATGGATCAAAGATCTCAGCATAAATCCAGTCACACTGAATCTTCTAGAAGAGAAAGTGGGAACTACCCTTGAACAAATTGGCACAGGAGACCACTTCCTGAACATTACGCCAGAAGCACAGACATTGAGGTCTGCAATTAATAAATGGGACCTCCTGAAACTGAGAAGCTTCTGCAAGGCAAAGGAAACAGTCAGTAGGATAAAACGACCACCCACAGAATGGGAAAAGATCTTCACCGATCCCACATCTGACAGAGGACTGATTTCCAAAATATATAAGGAGCTCAAGAAGCTAGCCACCAAAACACCAAACAATGAAATTAAAAAGTGGGGTGCAGAACTAAATAGGGAATTCTCAACAGAGGAATCTGAAATGGCTGAAAGACACTTAAGAAAGTGCTCAAAATCATTGGCCATCAGAGAAATGCAACTCAAAACAACTCTGAGATACCATCTCACGCCTGTCAGAATGGCTAAAATAAAAAACACCAATGACAATCTATGCTGGAGAGGATGTGGAGAAAAAGGAACACTCCTCCATTGCTGGTGGGAGTGCGATCTTGTAAGACCACTCTGGAAATCAGTATGGCGGTTGCTCAGAAAAATGGGAATCAGTGTACCTCAAGATCCAGCCATTCCTCTCTTGGGTATATACCCAAATAGGGCATGTACTTACAACAAGGACATATGTTCAACCATGTTCATAGCAGCATTGTTTGTAATAGCCAGAACCTGGAAACAACCTAGATGCCCCTCTATTGAAGAATGGATTGAGAAAATGTGGTACATTTATACAATGGAGTACTACTCAGCAGAAAAAAGCAATGGAATCTTGAAATTCGCAGGCAAATGGATGGAACTAGAGGAAACCATCCTGAGTGAGGTAACCCAGTCACAAAAAGACAAGCAAGGTATGTACTCACTGATATATGAATTTTAGACATAGAACAAAAGACTACCAGTATATAATGCTCTTCACCAAAGAAACTAGGAAACATGAAGGACTCTAAGGGTTAAATGGTCCCCAGGAATGGAAGTGGCATGAACTCCCGAACTAATTGGGGGCATGAGGGTGGGGGGGGAAGGAGCTGCTACAATAAGAGCAAGAGAAGAGGAGAAGAGGAGAGGAAATGGAGGGGCAGAAACATTGAGTTGGGGGAAGAATAGAGGAAAGAGAGCAAGATGAGAGATACGATATCAGAGGGAGCCACTGTAGGCCCGAGAAGGGATCAGGAACCAGGGAGATCTCCAGAGACCTACAAGGATGACACGATCTGACAATCCAGGCAATGGTGGAGAGGATAACCTAAAAACCCTCCCCCTAAAATGAGATTGATGACTTCTCTTTATGCCATCCTAGAGCCCTCACCCAGTGGCTGATGGAAACAGAGACAGACATCCACAGATATACAATGAGCCGAAATCGGGAATTTAGTTGAAGAGAGGGAGGAATGAAGAACGAAGGGGTCTGTACTAGGATGGAGAAACCCACAGGAACTGTTGGCCTGAACAAGGGAGAGCACATCGACCCCAGATGCTGTCCAGGAGGCCTGTACAAGACTGATCCAGACCCCAGAACATGGATGTCAATAAGGAGGCCTCTGCACTCCAGGGAGCCTCTGGTAGTGGATTAGTATTTTTCCCTGGTGCAAGAAGGGACTTTGAGAGCCCATCCCATATGAAGGGTTACACTCTGGCCCTGGACACATGGGGAAGGGCCCAGGATCAGCATAGGAAGACTTGGTGGACTTTGCTGAGCTCCCGTTGAGGGCCCTACCCTGCCTGGGGAGTAGTGGGTGGATGGGGTTGGGGGGGTGGGCTGGGGGTGGGGGAGAAAGTTTGGGGGTGAGGGGAGGGAGAGGGAGAAGGGACTTGAAATAAGCTTGTTCCCTAACTAGAACTAATAAAATAAAATAAAATTAAAAAAAAAAATTAGCATTGACCCGCCTAGTACTGGTACATTTCTTTAATCCCAGCACTTGGGGAGCAGAGGCAAGCCAATCTCTGTGAGTTCAAAGCCAGCCAGTTAAAACTGCACAACACTGGCTGTTAACTAAGTCAGATATAGGTCAAAGAATAGAATTTATACCTCAGAAATAGAGCCCAGGATCTCAAAAGGCTAAATTTTTAGGGAAATTCCTAGTTGATTTTATAATTCTTGTGTTCATTCCATAGAAAAAGTAGACAAATCAATATTAAAACACACAAAAATATTGGATGAAAAGTGCTAACTGATGCTTTAAGGGCTTAAGTACTTTAATCATAAAGCTGCAGTAATCAAGAGTGTGGTATTGCTATTTAGATGGACCAGTAGGATAAGACTGCTCAGGGGGCAAGGGCTCTTGCTGTCAAGCCTGATAATCCTTCATTCAAACTACAGCTCCCAAACTGTGGAGAGAGAATAGACTCTTAGGTTGTCCTCTGACTTCCAATCATTCACGCAGAGAAGCACTCATATAAATAAATTTGTTAATAAAATGAACAAAATATATCAAACAAGAGATCACATACACATACTCAATTGAATTCTGACAAAGGTGTCATGAAAATAATTTTATATTTTTTTTGTTTGTTCAAGACAGGATTTATTAGTGGCTTTGCAGCCTGTACTAGAACTAGCTCTTGTGGACCAGGCTGGTCTTGAACTCACAGAGATCCGCCTGGCTCTGTCTCCCAAGTACTGGGATTAAAGGCATGCGCTACCATGCCCAGCGAAAATAAATTTATATTCTTAAATCATATTAAATATAGGTCAGCATATGATATGGACATAAACACAAAATAAAACCTATAAAGTGTCTATATAAAAATTCATTGTAAATAAACACCAAATGTAATTAATGGATTCAATCATTAAATGTATGCCAAATGTTACAGACCTATACACACAATTGAGTCACAAAATTAAAGTGTTTGGAAAATCTGTGTAATAACATGAGCTCTCTGATTTTGTGCATATAGGATCATGAAATAGCACTTCTACTTTGTAAAACAATGGTATGATGCCATTGATAGTTACACATGTTGCTCTTGAATGTTCTAGGGATCAACACCATAGGTATTTATCCAATAAAACAAATACTATGGCAATGCTAAGATGTGTCAGTGTTATGAAACTTTATGGGATTAGCTGAAACATGAAATTATTTTAAGTTATTCTCATTAGTAGATAAATGGGCTTTCGTCATAGCTGTGAAGTGAAAAACTGCTGAGCAACACAAAGGAAATTCTAATGACCGCCAACCTCATGACACACTCAAACAAGGCATCCATGTGAAAATGATACATCCAAGTTGAGAAGGAGAGAAACAGAGAGAGAGAGAGAGAGAGAGAGAGAGAGAGAGAGAGAGAGAGAGAGAGAGAGAAAGAAGAGAGATTTTCTGCAAGGACCCAGTTGTACATATCTGTGGAAAATGCAACCTTATCTACCCTGGCAGGCAATAAATCCTATCAGTGTTTGCCGGAGGTCTGGAGCATGGATGGGAAGAGAGGAGAGATAACAGACTTTCATGTACATTTTAAGGTGATGACAACCTCATTTTGTAGATTATGGGATGGTTTTAGGACAATAATACATACAGTAAAACATACCACACCATATAGCGTATAACTAGTTTTACTTAGCTCCAACCTGAATAAAGCTGTCCAAAGTACCATGGACTCTTTGCCGTGGATTTCAGTTAGCAAATTAAGCACAATATACATGTTTTGTGTACATTGTTAAGTCACTGAAAATGGACTAGAGTGTTACTTCTGTCATGTCCTTTTAATCTGAACACAAGACAAATAAAACCTAAGCTAGTGTTTTTTCTCATCATTTGTGTATTCCTCTTTGCTTATTCTGTTTTCTGGTATGTATGACATACAGTTAACAAAAAGCACAGACACAAAGTGACAAGTGTAGTGGGCAGAGGCTTCTTTCCATACAGCTTGATTTACATTTCAGTCTCCTCTCTTCTGAAGAGATTGAATAAAATGGTAACAGGTAACTGAAATGACTGGTGCTTCATTCATTTTGCTGATTGTGTAAAGATAAAAATGTACAGTCAAACATAGTTTATTTTAAAGAATTTCTGATGCCACAAAATATATTTCATTGACTTAGATTTTAGAAAATAAGCTATACATAAAATGAGGAAGAGCACTTCATCATTTAGGTTCAGATTGATTTAGTCAATAGGGTTTAGTAGATGCTATTGTAACCTTAATTATTCCTTTTCATCATTTTCAAGAAGCCTGTGAGTATAAAGCACAACACTGTTTTAAGATCACCAAGAAACCAACCACTGCTGATCAGAGGAGGACATTCCTGTGTTGGGATGAACATCCAGATTTATACATGGAATCATCAGACTTGTGTTTCTCTTCAAAGAACATGGTTAAGTGTCATGAAACTGCATGAAGTACAGGTGGGAACATGCCTATTTCCTCTGTAGCACACACTGAAGTGTCATCCTTGCCACAAGTGTTAAGAGGGCTGCATTTCTCTGCAGGGATATATAAAACAAGTGACCTGATTTCATAATGTACCTTCCTTCGAGAAAACAGCCATAAATAAGACATTCTAAGTGTTTTAATGTAGATTGATTCAACTCCCAAAAGAAAATAAAAGTGGGGAATAGGAAAGGCTAAAAGCTCTTATTATTTGCTCAGGTTGTATAAAACAGCTGCAGAGCCAAGGCCCAACCAAAGGTTATTTTAGGATCTATTGGTATTAATTAGATACAGCTATTTTTTAGTTTAAAAAATCTATGGTATAAATATTTATTCTGGAAATTATTTTTTCAGGTATACAGCAGTTAACCAAAACAGTAACATGTCACAGAAGGAATATGGGTGAGCAATATTGAATATATGCCTTATGGTCTCTTCTAGTTGCATCATGTGGCTATGATAGAACATACCAATCAATAGGATGTCGAGGATAAAAACATTTATTTGGTTCATATTTCAGGTCACAGTTCATCTTTGGGGGAAGTCAGGGCAAGAAATAAAGGCAGGAAGATGGAGGAAGGAATCATGGAGGAACACAGCTTTCTGGCTTACTCCCTTTCATCCCCAGAGTCTTGTTTAGCCTACTTTCTCTTACAGTTCAAGACCACCTGCCCAGGAAATGGCACCACCCACATTGAGCAGGGCTCTTTCATGTCTATTGAAATAATCAATCTGATGAAGATAGCTATTCATCTGAGACTCTCTCAGGTAATTCTTGGCTGTGTCAAGTGGAAAGCTGGTCCCAACTAGGATATAGATTATTTAGAGATATTCTTTCTGTGGAGTTAGCTATTAATATGAACACATACAAGCTCACAAACATGTTTCTCTCATGCACAAAATTATATCAAACATAACTACAGCAAACAAGAAAATCTGCTTTGGAAAATCAAGCACAGGGAAAAGGTCAATGGATATTTTTAAAAATATATTAAAATATAGAAAGGACATCTTCTACTTCTCTGCTCTTTATAATAGAAAATACTTAGTGAAAGGTCACAAAATGCAAAGCAATGACAAATGAAAATAACACAATTCAGAACCACTTGGATCAACATTGTATAATTGTGTAAATAGAATTTTAGCACAAAATATAAAGAGTCAGTATCTAATGTTGTAGTGACAGGAATTGATAATTAGTACTACAAAGGCAAATGCAAGCTTGCTAATGTTCTCTATAAGATATAGGCTTAGACATGTCTTCAGTACTGTCCTACAGTTCATCTCCCTTGCCCATCTCTCAGTGGCATTTGTTTGCAAGTTGCATTACACCTAAAGCCAATGATATGATGATGCCACCAGCTACACAGTTGATGAGAATACTGGAAGAAATGAATAAAATGTATATATGATCTTGTGTGTTTGGAGTCATAACATCAGGGGCACAGAAAAACACTAAAATTACAGAGGTAGCACATCTTCTAAATTTCTAGATAAACTCTGAAATGGGAAAGAAAAAAAATAATCTCTACACTATAACAGATAGAATAGGTATACTGCCCTCTAAAAATTATATATATATATATATATATATACATATATATATATATGTATATATATATATAATGAGTCAAAGGACCCTGCCTGAAATTCCACAATAAATATCCTGCATAAATACCTAATTAATTAGGTAAATGCTATGATGCTATTAAGCATCATGTAGTTAATGAGATAGTAGAACACTCAATGTTTATGCTGTAAATACTCTGTGTCAACAATTTTCAAGATTGGCAAAATTGTCTTAGAAAGTGAAAAATAATAATGACAATTTAATTATACATTATTTTTAATGCTACACTAAGAAGAGATGATTTTAATCCATTATGCTGTAATGACCGGACACTTAAACTCCATAACAAAGTCTACTCACTTTCTCTATTTTCCTGTTCAAAAACTAGAAGATAAATATTATTCCTAAAACTTGGACATAAAGGAGCACACACAATTGCATGGGACCCTACTGTGAGACACAGGTTCTGAGAAATTCTTTGCTTTGATTTTCACAACTTCAATACCCATGTTGGCTCCAAATCAGAATTTGACTAGCACAGAAGTTTATCCCTGGTTTGCTTTATAATACACTACCTATTATGTTGATAAATTAGTTTATCAATAAATGTTCATCAAGGAGTAGTGAGGATGGATTCAAGAAATGCTCTTGGTGATAAAACAGATGGAGATGAGAAGGAAGACATACACAAGATTAATGAGGCTTTACATGGGTGTGCAGGGCAAGTCATTCTTGCTAACTGAAACTGTGTCAGTAGATCTGGGGTAAATGTAGGAAGCTGTGATTGGGGTGGAGATCTGGGATCCCAATATGGACTCACGAGCTATCTTATAAGGGATTGAATAAAAATAGCACCAACCAACTCAACCAAATTAAGAGGTGAAGTGTGATTCAACAGTCAAACTAGAGCTGTTATAAAAACCAGGAAGGAGACTCATAGAGTTTCTCACAAAAACATAAACTACATTTCACCAAAAGGCAACTCAATGTACATCTGCCATCTTCATTAGCAGCAGAGGTGTAAAAGCTAACCTAATTCATCAATACTACACTTGAACTGTGTTGTGATGAATAAAATGAATTGAACGAAGTAAACTTGAAGGCTTAGCAAAGATCAGTTATGTAGAGTTGTGGTATGGTCAGTTATTAGGGTTAAAAGGAAAGATTGCTAAGGGTAGGAAAGAGAAGTTCATTTTCAAAACCACATATTCACATTCTCAGTGACTGAAATCTTTAGAAAATTTTAGCCAGCCATTAGTGGCTCACACCTTTAATTCTACCACTAGGAAGGCAGAGGCAGGTGGATCTCTGTGTGTTCGAGACCAGCCTGGTCTACAAGAGCTAGTTCCAGGACAGCCTCCAAAGCCACAGAGAAACCCTGTCTCGAAAAAAAAAAAAAAAGAAAATTTTGAAATCACTTTACTAATTTCCTTTTAATGGTCACCATTAGAAGAAATAGTCATCAAAGAGAAAAATTTTACCTTCTAGCAGGACTCTCTTCTATCAGTGTCCTCATAAAACTGGAAATCTTATACTGTAAGATCTCACCATGGGGAACTTAAGGTAAATGCACTAGTTTGGGAATGGAAAGGCCTAGTTTTATGGCTATAGTTTTATAACTGGATTTGCATGTGATTGTGTGTGAATCACTAACACTACATGTCTTAATTTTCGACTGCATGTCAAGCCATTCCAAGAATTTGATATACAATATTTTAAAAATTTAAATTGACGATTTTTTGTGACTACTTGCTGTGGCTGTCAGAACTTGACTAGTACTATTGTGGGAACAGCAGACACATTGACAAGCAAGCTTAGTTCATGGCACAATGATTCAGATAGACTTAAAATACATTTGAGAGTCTGTATCCTGTGATAGATTTAAAAATTAAATGCTGTCAAAACATATCACAAGAATGGTATCTCAAATAAAGCGATCTTAGCAGGTTTTCCACTAGATAAATCAAACTTTAACAGTAGCAATCTGAGTGTTAAGCTGTCATTAGAACCAAATTAGCTATCTAATAGAATGTAGCAATTATTTGTGGTGGTAACTACATAAAATTTATAGAAACTTAGGAGTATAGGAGCATAAAATAAGGAAACTGGAATCACAAGAAACATTTCTGGTTGGTACCGAGACTCTAAGTGGATGAGAGAAATATCTAGGTCTAGCCAGAACTTCAGTTTGAAGAACTGTGGGATTTGTGGCAACTTGTATGGTTACCTGCTTTATTGATCAAGTAGTGATTAATTTAGGTATTAAGGAAACATACCTAGGAATGATTTTGCAAAGTAGAATAATATAAGATAAAGACGAACTTCTTATGAATATAAAATTTTAGAAACCCTTTAAGAATGTCAGTATTTAAACATTTTTGACCTCATAATCCACATGCAAGGAAAAAGTAATTTGATGGAAACAGAAGGGAGGTTGACCACAAAGCCATAGTTCAAATGAGCTAAGTAAAACTTTCAGTTCCTTAGGGATTATCATATGACTCCCACCTATGGTGTACTCTATCCTAATATTCCTAATTGTCTATCACTGAGATACATAAGTGTGTCCAGAAAGTCCTTCACTAGGACAAAATGAGACTTACTCTTACTGACTGTAGGAGTTTACACTAAATTGAAGAACACCAGGTTAAGAACTGGGAGAGATGAGAATTAGTCTCACCGACTGCAGGAGTCTACAGTAAATTGAGACACAAGGTACATAACTGGGAGAGCTGGTTTTGCCTCTATTAGTGTAAGTGTGAGTAATAAACTGACCCTATTCCCCCGGAAGTGCACAACACATCTAAGTGCAAATGGAGCAAAGTATTGCTTTTCTAGGCAGGAATTCCAGAGAACATCATGAGTATCAAGGGAATTAGCTTTACACATAGGCTGAGCTTGCGTGTCTTGATCTACACATCTGTGCAATTTGTCTCCCATCTATAGACAGGTGCCAGGCTAGATTCTACATTTGTTGATGTTCTGTAAAGCACCATCACCCTTGGGTACCATTTAAAATAGGATACATCACTCGTCTCTGAAAATCTGAAGTCTGTCACACTTCTCAGTCTAGTTTCTCGATTCTTATGTACTGCTTCCCAGTGAGATCCAAGCATTTATTGATTCCTTGACCCAATAATTGACTCCTCTCCCGGGTCTTCGGTTAACCCAAGGATTGGGAAATTTGATTTTAGTCTGATAGGCAAATATGACATCAATCAAATTTACTTTTAACTCCAACAGCTGTTGTTGAGTGACATTTCTAAATAAACAATATTGATAAATCATCAATCTACAACTAAAACATTTTTTGGCAGTGACAGGCTGTGAGATGCCTCAGGGACATCTGGTCAGTCTCACAGTACAAAGGAATTTGAAAGTAGTACTTAAGACAATTTTGCTAAAGACCAAGGAAACTGAAACAGAAATTACAGCACAACCCAATTTTATTAATTAAGTACTGTTTTATTTACAACAAACATACGGAAAGAAAGGAGGGAGGGAAGGAAAGAAGTAAGGAAGAAAGAAAGAAAGAAAGAAAAGGAAGGAAGGAAGGAAGAAGGAAGAGAAAAAGTGCTACTGACATGTAATGGAGTGTAGAAAGCATGATGACAAACTCTTCTGAATAAACAGGAGCTAAGTGGGGCAAGGAGTTGAATGAATTTTTCCATTTCACTTCCAGGTTTCAGATGCGTGTAAAAATGTCATTATCATCAATTATCGCACTAAGTGGTTTAAAGCCTTTTGAACAGTACTAATCTGATTGTGGGTTAATAGCTGAATGAGCAAGATAAGGAACATGTAGAATTACAAAAAAGAAAGAACAATTTTGCCTATACCACTATTACCTGAAACTGCTGGCTTGCAGGTTTGCCCTGGGAGATAAACTGTGGTGCTTATATCATATGGTATTTTTATTACAGAGCATCCTCGAGTTTGCTCTTTTGCATTGGGGCAGCTAAGTACCACTGACCACATTCTACCCTGCTATTGGTGGCTATGTGACATATCTAGCCATCTTTCTGTGGGCTGGAAAAGGTCACATGGTGAAATAAAAACTGCCAGGAAAGTGCAGCTAATGTAAATTATGTGTGATGCTTTTCAGGGCCAGGATATGTGACCTGCATTTAAAGGTATTTGTTTGGCCAAACCAGTAGTAATTATCCAATCCTGCTGTGAAAGATTAGCCCCATTTCTCACCCAGGAATTCAATACAGTCAGCATATTCAGTACCTGTCACATAGAAAAGCACTTCAGTCATCCAGAAAAGCCAGCACTATAAAGAAGACAGATGCAGACAGCTGTCCCAGTGGGGCAGATGAGATGGTGACATAGATATGTGGTTATATATAAGTCCTGAACGTGAGAGATTGGCTCTAAAGAAAAGCATAGGGCATTTAATGAAGAAGTGGCATTGGATTTCAGCTTTGAAGTCAGTGGAAATAGTGATGGAAGGATATTTTAGACTGAGGTTACAGGGCTACAGGGTCTCAGATATGAACTTGCATGTAAGACTGAGGTAGAGGAAGGGGGAGGACTGAGGAAGAGAAGGTTTTGAGTGTGTGAAATGGAAATGGTGCCACCATGTAAGTCACCAGCTCTTTGCACCTGTCCTCTACAAAGTGGGGATCTAGAATATGCAAACTATGTCTGTTCAGAGAGGAGAGGTACCTATTTTATCCCCTGTGGGCCTGCCTAGGCTGATGGAGAGCTTGAGGATACTGACTCTGCTTTCAATGGGCCTATTGGATGATGGAGGCCTGCAGAGCACTGACTGTGTTCACCCTGAACCCCTGGGCTGATGGAAGACTTGAGTGCACTGACTGTGCTCATCCTGGGCCCCTGGGCTGATGGAGGGCTCAAAATTGCTGTGAATATCATCTTATCAAGATATCCTGTCAATATCAGCAAAGAAACACCATCTGAATTTTCCAACCTTGTAGGTCAAATGTCTCCAAGTCCCACCTGAGTCATTCTTCAGACACCTGGATACTAACAGGATACCTACTATATATTATTTTATTACTTATGAAATACAATCTCACTAAGGGCAGATTTGCCTTGAACTAGTGATCCCTATGCCATAAAGTCTTGTTCTGGGGTTATAGGCATGTTCTGCCATACCTATCTGAGATACAAATTTTAATATTTTCAATAGTTATTCCTATCAACTCTCACTATTCTAAAATTCAAATTATCAGTCTATGTATTCAATTGATGACTGGAATACAATCACACAACTGAACACTCACAGTTGAAAATATCAACAACTTTTAAATAACAAACACTGTGGAAGAGAGCCTTGGAAAGGAATTACTTATTGGAACCCCAAAGCAGTCTTTTGTCCCTTTATCTTGTACTCCAACTAGGCTGAAGCCTGAGCAAGAAAAGCAAATTACTTTTTCTTTTACTTCTGAACATGCCATCAAAGAGCTTAAAATTTTCTCTAGGAACACACATGTACACAGTTAGCTAATCCACTCTGTTTGACTCTACATTATTCAACCTTTGGTGCAGTGGTTCTCAACCTTAGGTGTCGGGTCAAACAACCCTTCCCACTTGTTGCATATCGGTTATCCTGCATGTCAGATATTTACATTATAATTTATAACAGTAGCAAAATTAGTTATGAAATAACAGCAAAATAATTTTATGGTTAGGGGTCACCACAATCTGAGAAAATGTATTAAAGTGTCACTGCATTAGGAAGGTTGAGAACCACTGCTTTAGTGTCTTGTCCAAATGGTGGGGAGGAAAAGAGCGAGCAAACAGGACTGTTTAAAATTTCATCTTCAAGTCTGACCTGAATGTCTCTCTTTTAGTGAACATTACAACTAAATCATCTAGCAACCAATGGGCATTATTACATTCTTACAGCAGTAGAGGGTAAGGCCCTTCACTACCTCTCCCTATAGCCCATTTTCTCCATAACATCTCATTTTGTCGAAAGTTTCTACATTACACCCAATCTAATTCTTTTAGTTTAATGCTGTGGTGCTGGAGTTTCACTACCTCTCTACCTTGTTGAGACTGGAGAACAGCTTGTGAGCAATCTCTTGATAATAACTTTCCATATGCCTAAAACAGCCTTTTATTCCCCAATAATTAATCCCTCTCTGTTTTGTTACACCTCGCTGTATTTTCCAAGCCATTACAGAACTCCATTTCCCCAGGGATCATACTGAAGCACTTCCCATTTTTCTGGGAAATACCTTTTGCAGAATTGACCATCACGAAATCGAGTCTGTCCCAGCCACTTTATAAGTTCTGTGCTCAATATTTTTTAGTTTCATTTTAAAAGCAATTTCTAGGACTAAGCTAGTCTATACTGCTCTTCCCTAACATAGCAGCCTGTAGAGAAGCCATCTGATTTTTTTTTTGTCAAAGTTTGATTTAACTAGAGTCCATTTAGAAGAAAACTTGAGGTTTGTTGATAGGAACCCAAAGTCTAGTTAACTTCAAATTAAAAGCCAGTAAAGTTTGGTGTCATTACCAATAGTAAAGTTTCATAATCTACACACATTTATTTTCTTCTAAATCTTTTTAAGTTCTAAGAAAATTATGAACTTACATAATTTACGATTATGTGTGTGCTAAACCTCATCAATCATATACTCCATAGAAACTGAACATCTTGAAGGACAGGCTGCCCCAATATCATATAGAAAGGTTTAAAACATTTAGTAGTTTATATTTATGTGTTCTGTTCTTTAACCTTCAGTGCATTACTGCAACAAATCTCTGCCTTCCTCCCCCCATCTTTCTCTGTCTCTCTGTCTCTGTCTCTGTCTCTGTCTCTGTCTCTGTCTCTCTCTCTCTCTCTCTCTCTCTCTCTCTCACACACACACACACACACACACACACACACACACACACACACACACCACACTCCTTGCTTTGTATATAATAAATGTTTCTTTTACTTACATCTGACCCTCTCGCATAGGATAAACAGCAACAAAATACACCTTGGGATGAAAAGTAAAGTTTAATTGTACAAGATAATTATAAAGATCCGCTAAGCAGCCCTGAGCTTGGACTTAACCACCATGATGCTGAACACCTAAACACTTCTTATCAGACTAGATCTCATGCTAAACATTCTTATATAATCAAAACAAGATAGACAAGCAGTAATCCCAAAGCAATGGGAAAATGAATAAATGGAGATAAGAAAAGGCATGGAAGGGTAAAGTTCAGAGAATGATTCTATATTTGGACAAAACTAGATGATCATAGAGCCATGGATGGAAGAACAGAATACACAAATATAGATGCATTTTAGGGTATAGTATAAAGAAGTTATTTATGAGAAAATATTTGACTTAAGTGGGCTTAGTAAGTCTAAGGTAATTAACTTCGCCAGAAGTTATTTCTTGAATACTGTCCACCTACTGGATACTGGGGGAGGCAACCATGATGAGCAAATGAGCAATACAAGCCCTGCTCTCAGGAGGCTTATGTCGTCAACATGGATAGACACTTAGCTGGCTATTGTCTGTTTTCCCTGCCTGCCATTGTCTTTCCTCTAAACTTTCTCTCATGACTACATCCTCAATGTTTTGAAATCTCATTTAATGGGGAATTCTACTTGGCTTCATCAGAGCCAGAAGAGGAGATGGGAAATTATATGAAATAGAAATCAATATGTAAATTCCTGAAGCTTCCTTCATCCTTTTTCTTATCCTAGCCCGAGTGATTCTTTCTCCACTGTTTAGCCTCTGATATGCTCCCATCTTGAGCTCTTCCTTGTTCTGGTTTCATGAGCTCTCTAATCTTTTGCAGGTAGTAATGAGTTCTTCCTGCTCTGAGTCTACAGATGTCCCATTTTGCTTTTCCTTTTCAGCCTTACTACATTTGCAGAGGAAACTCATAAAAGATATTGCATGCAGAGTAGTAAGTATAAGCCATATAAAATAGCTCATATATATTATATATATATATATATATATATATATATATATCATATATAATCTAATATAAAGATCTCTTTAAGGGAGCAATGAACAGCAGCTGCTATGAAAGTAATGGGAAATATTCCTGGTCTAGGAACGAATAAACCCAAAGACTATGAGACCATGAGACAGAATGGGACTCTGAGATTGCCATTCCAGAATCTAGTCAAGTGCAGTTTATGGTTAAAGCACACTATGCACACATAGTGAGAGGCAGCATCTGTCTGTGTGGTTAGATCCTGACTGACACCAACTGACAGATACTACATTTCTAGAGAAAATGCCCACTAGGGTATTTTCAGAAAAGTGCAGTAGGGTATTCTTCATCAAGAAAATGGTCAGCAGCTCATGCAAGCTATGAGTAAGTACCAATCCATGGCTCTGACAGTCATTTAAAAATGTAGTGTTCATATTGGGAGTGATGACCTGCTTCTTGCAATGGTAGGAAGGAATTCAAACAGGGTAAGATGCCCGTTTAGTTCATTTTGTTTTTATGTGGTGGCAGGTGAGTTTTAAGAACTGGTATATTTCCTCATAATGATTTTCCCTCCAATCACCACAATTTATAGAAAGAGTATTAAGCATGCCTGAGAGAGTCAGGGCAGGGAGGGACCTCTTTCACAGAGGCAGTATGTTTTTTTTTTTTTTTTTTTTTTTTTAAAAAAAAACATATACCCACTTTTCAGTTTATTTATTTTGGTGAGTGGAAACAAGGAAAGCATAAGACGTTGGAGAAAACAAAGATTTGACAATATAAATAACTTGAAATGATGGGCCCCACCTAGAAAGAGAGAAACTGCAAGTGCCAATTTGCTAAGCATATTTCAAGCCTCCCCCAAACAATCACATCTAATGTATTAAATAACTTCCCTGGGGAAAGGCTCTATGCTGTTTTCTTTATAAATTGAGTTTTCTAATTTGTTTTACAATATGACCCATGTTTGTTTGGCTTTAGTACAAGTTTTGGCATTTAAGAAATATTTAACTGCAGGATATACTGAGACTTTGAAATCCCATTGGAATATATTATTTTTCCGTTTGTCAAGATTAGGGGTTTGACTTTGGCTGCTCCCAGGCAAATGGCAGCAACACTAGAGTTAAAAGGTATCATCCTGTCTCATGCACTTAACTAAGGCCTTTGGCTTTGGAAGAGTTCCTCAGGTACCTGGTCACATGACCACATACTTCCCACATGAATTTTCCCCTTAAATTACATTTCCATTGTGGAATCACTTGCTTAAACAGTGGGCTACATAGACTTTAGTTTTTTCCTACCATGGTCTTAATTGTGAGTAGAACATCATAGACATTTTATCACAATTTGTCTTGAAATTGCAACACATTGTACTGATGGTATTTCTCCATGAATTTCTGGCTGAATCCATGCCATTCACTCTTATACACCCCCTCCATGGGCTGATCCTACTGCACTTTTCTGAAACAAGTTTTTTTATCAATGTAATACTGTGGGTGTTAGTTTAGCACAACTGGAGTTACATGATTAGTAACTCTGAAAAAGATGCATTTATACAAATTATAATTACAGATCTTGAAGGGATCCTGAGGCCTTGTCATTCTAAAAATAATAACACTGTGTTTGAAACAAATCAGAATACCATAATCAAACATCATCAGAACTACACTCCTGCTACACATGCTACTCACACTATAGAAATCATCAACAAGCAACTACACAGACAGCACAGGCTTTAAACTTCAGAGTCAGGCTCAATCAGCCTAGCCAGCAATCATCTTTCATTTGGAGAATGGTGTGGATTATACACATTAAAATTTTGTTCTCCTGCTACTATTTTAGGAGATAATGAAATACTCAGTTTGATCCCTGTACCCATGCCTCCTACAGTTTGTTTCCAGTAGGTATGCATATGTGTGTATGTTTGCATATGTGCAGACATACATGCATGCATGTTCACGTAGGAGTTGGGAGACAAACTCAGGTGATTGTTCAAATACTATCTGCTTTTTAGTGAGACAGCCTCTCACTGTCCTGGAGTTTGTCAACTAGGCAGACTGTCTATAGCATGGCACAGGACCCACCTGTCTGGCTCCCAGTTTCTGCATTACCAAGAGCATACAACATGCCAGATTTCTTTACATGGATTCTGATCACCACACTCTGCTTCTTACTCTCGAATGGCAAGGACTTCATGGAAGAATCCACCTCATTCCCCTGAAACTCTTGTAATCCCAAGAATTCTATTCAAGACTGCACTACTAGGCAAGCATTCCACCTCTGATCTGTGCACCATGTAGTCTTCACTCTGGACAACTACATGAGTAGCAGACAGTCCTTTGTCCTTTCACTCTCCTGCCAGAGGAAATCTGAGGACAATGCTGAGATTTTCAGATCAGTAGACAGAGGGATGGAAAGCTCTCCTGTAGTCTAGACATGTTTCCTTGATGTTGAAGCAACAGATCCCCAAGCACAGCTCAAGGGACTTGACTACTCACCATTTCCCAGCCTCCCTTTTTCTAAAAACACTATAGTCACTGTGGGGCTTCTGGGAAAGTGAAACCTAGCAAAATAAGTGATCCAAACAGCTGAGTCATGTTTTAATAAACAATTGTGTCTAATTATAGAATAATATGTACTTACTTGCCGAGTGCAAAGCATTCCATCTTAACAGTTGTTCCCTTAGCAGCTGTAACCGTGAAAGGAAAATGGACCTCAATTTTCGGCTCATATTCTCCCATCACACCTGGGAAATAAAGAATGGTCTTTAAGCGTAAAATGAATGTCACAGTTTTCTTTCCAGTCGTGGAGATATTACATGGAAAATCACTATAGTTTGGTAGTTGATGTGTCTTGTGTTAGATGACTACTAAAGTTTTTGATATGCTGAAACCAAAAGTATACTTAGGGTCCATTATGGTGAGATCTTAATATTCCTTTAAAATGGGGTTGTCTGACTATTCTCTACATAGACATTATTCAAAAACTATAATCAATATGGAGAGTTTACATACATTTTAATGGTTTATTTGATTATTTATATGTATGTGTGTGCTTACCTGTGCCTATATGTACAGGGTATATGCATGTGTAGCCCAGAAGAGGGAAATGGATTCTCTAAAATATGAGTTCCAAGGTGCTGTGAGGTGTCCAACATAGGTGCCAGCAACTAAACTTGATTCCTCTGCCCGAGTGCTTCAAGCACTCTTATCCACTGATAAGAGTGCTTGAAGAGTGCTAATTTTATTTTACAAAGTACATGGACATGATGATTTCCTATGATAAATAATTGTACTTTTAAATGAGAATGTGTTAGAAATTTTATTTTGGCATGTAAATTAATATTTATTTAATAATCTATGTGTATTCTTATATTTAATTTTTATTTATGTGTATGTAAGCAAGTGTGTGTATACATATGCAGGGGCTCATGGAGGCAGAAGAGGGTATTGCATCCTCTTGAGGTGGAGTTCCAGGCAGTCATGACCTGGTCAACATGAATGCTGGAAACTGAACTGCGGTCCTCTGGAGGATCAGCCAACATAAGTAAATTCTGAGCGATTTCTCCTACCCCTCTAACTTGCATTTTTAATTATCTATAATTTGAAAATAATTTTGCTAAGAAATGTAGAAATTATAAAGTTTCATTTGTTATGTACTCTGCTTTCAAGCATTCAATGAATATACCTTTAAAGAGGAAATGGGTATAAGATCAAGTGAATGGGAAAGCTATAGTACATCATAGTGTTAGGAAGGGACAAGTTCCAAGAATGAAATGAAGTACATCCAAAATATTATGCACATTGGAGTATTTGAGCAACTGAGCAAAGAGGAGAAATCTGTACAGAAGGCAGAATTATATGCAATTCTCATGGTATTCATGGATTTTACAGAACTTCTTAATATAGTTACTGAATTTCAATATGCAGGGAGAGTCATGTTACACATTGAGACTGCAGAATTTGTTCCTGATAATACAGAATTAACTTCACTGTTTATAGAATTACAGGAAACAAACAGAAACCGAAGTAATCCTATATACATTACACATATCAGATCCCATACGGGTTTGCCAAGCCCACTAGCACAAGGCAATGATGAGATTGAACATTTATTAATTGGAAAACAAAAGCACCCAAACATAGGTTGCATAATGCTTTATTGACACTAAACTTTCCCAATTCCAATGAAAAAGGACAAACAACTGTGGAAAGACATTGGTGACAGAAAAAACTGCTGAACTCAATCAGCCGGTATACTTCAAAGATGTACTAACCTCTATATGGAGACCAGGACATGTGTTACGATGGGGTAGGGGTTTTGCATTGGTTTCCACAGGAGAATAAAAACTTTGGATACCATCAAAGTTGATCAAGATTTGTGTTGATAAGGAAAAACCTCTTGACGAGGAGAAATGGCAGGTAGTCTACTAAGGTATATTTCATATAATAAATAGAAACTTCCCAAAGGAAAGGGAAGTGTTTTGCTTTTATCTTCACAAGAAAACTCATCTCCACAAGGCAAAGGATACTGCATGGGTAGATACATAAGAAGAGAAGGTAGCTATAGCAAAAGGAATGTGCCATACAGTAAACTTTACAGCTGTCTCTCAGAGAACTCTATTTCTCTTTATTTTCTAGTTCCTATTCAATTATACCAATGCTGGATTTAGAGGTGGATTAGGATTTCCTCTTCTAAAATGCAAGCATGTTGTTTAACTAAACTTTAGTTTCTATATTGTATCAAGAAGCCAATTGATGTAATACACAATAAGAGAAGAATTTGGGGACTATCTTTGTCTTTTCTTGGCTCTTTCTTTCAAGGTCTACACCCACTCATAATTGTTATGCTCCCATAGTTGCCTTTTCTAGTATACATACTTACACAAGCAAACATTTCTCTGCTAGCATTTATGTTTGAGTCTCACACAGCCAATGAAGACCTGCCTGACAGTAATCCCTGGACACCCCAGAAAGAAAATGGGGCACACCTCCTTGACTGCACTGGATCCAACCTGCTCCATTTCAATGGACACTCCGGCCAGAGCTTCTGGTACTGACTTCAATCAAGTTGAGGATTTCACGAAGGATCTTTAATCAATGAATCCCATCTAATATGGACTGGATACAATCCATTCAACACTTTCACTACACTATCATTTTCTACCTAGAGGACCCCACAAGGATATCACAGTCCCATTGCAGCAGGAACTAACTTGGAGGATGCTACGCCCCCTTTCCCCCATTGTTGTCACTTAGGATAGTGTATATACCTAGTTAGGGATAGCTTCCTATTGTTTATGGTTGGGACTGGAAGAAGGTATTCAGGATTGGACACCACTTTCAGATGACTTTAGGGTTTAGGTAAAATAGACATAGTTAGGATGTGACATAAGCAGATTGTTGTATCTTCTTTTATTTCACATTTATGATTATTAATTTTGGCTACTTTACACTGTTAAGTTTTAATCCTCTTTTAGACTAAAAGTGGAATTGTAGGGCATGCTGTAACCATGACTGCTTAGGGGCTGGATACAGGTGTGCCTGACCACGCCTGTGAGGGCATGGTCATTGTAATGTAGGGCAGGGGTAAGTGTGAGGGATGCTCACGCAGATGCTGTGCCTTCGCTTTTATCTTCATCTTGCTGTACTTACTGCTGCCCAATGGCTGGCCAGGATGCTCTATAAGTAAGGCTTTCCCGTATTAAATTCCTTTGTATTTTTACCTGGCTCTTTATTGGCAATTTCCCACATTAGACAGTTGATCAAATTCAGCAATTAATTTCTCGTTTACCCCATTTCATGGTATAAACATGACATATCCATCATTGTAATACAGTTATTGCTTAAATGTGCCAATTCATGTATAATTTAAATTCTAAATCCTTATGTTGAATATGATTTGATGCAGAAAGAAAAAAAGAAATAGGCTTAAGAGACAACAGGCTGAAGATGGAAGTGTATGGTCTGGTTTCTTCAACAATGTGTCTTTATGACTTTCTCATCAACCCTGGTTAAGGCTGACTATTGCCTAAGAGCCCCTGTTTTATGCTGTTTATTGTTTTCCTCACACCTATCTCTCCTGACAACTCTGCTTAGAATTACATGTCATTAAGATGACTTCAAATTGCCCCAGTTCCTAATAAATGGATGCCTTCCAGCTGAGGGGCCATTACTCTCATTGGAGTCTTTATGATTGTTGATTTCCTTCTTTACTGTGATTGCTCATAGAGTTCCAGGGAACATTTGCCTAACACTAAGCCTGGTGAAGAACTTAGGTGATACTCTAAACTCCATTCTGAGTGGTTTCTCTGTTCTTTGGTGCACACTCATGGAATTAGTGTGTAGAAGACTAACATTCATAGATGAATCCCACAAGTACTGCAAACATCGCTGACTTACCCTAGTACTAGGACTATCCAGCTTCCTGTGATTTTCAGGGGTTTGGGCTCCAGTTTATTATTCTATGACATAGCAAGTGTTGCATATTTCAGTAGACCCTTCTGACACTCACAGGAATACTCATACTAGAATACTGGATACATGTCTAGTAAGTTTACAGAATTTGGCTAAGAAAGTGAGATGGGAATACTTGACAAATATTTTCCTTATGTGCAAATGATGGATATTTACATTGTAGCTGCTGACCATATTCAGTATGTTTTTATTTTTCAAGAATAATAGCTTTTTTCCCCTAGCAATTCTTCAGGAAAAACATATCCTACATCTCTGATAGAATGAGTTGTACAGGAGGCACCATATTTCTATATAGTTTCTGCCTTCTGGTTATTATTATTTGGGCATTAGCTTGCTTTGAACATCTAGCTCAAGGTGAGTCAATCAGATTAGCTTATTGTCCTGTTCATCCCACATATTAATTCCTGGAAGGGTAGCTGTGGTTGAAAGTTTTCACGGAGAGACAGAATCTAAGTCTTGACACTTTCTTGTGTCATGGTATGTGATGGTCACTGAACCTTCCCTCCTTGGAAGGAAATATTCTGCTATTGACAGAAGTAATTACTGATAGTGTGCCACTTGTCATCTCTGTTGAAGCACTAGTTCTCTGCCCCTTTCTCTACCAAATAAGTGAATAGAAATACTTTAGTGAGTTTGAGGTTTTCATTGAAAGAAGATCTGACCAATGTATTACATGTAAAACAACTGATGGTTATCCAACTCCAGGTTCAATTTCTGAACTCACCATAACCAAAACAGTATCCTAGACAAAGGAAAAGATAGAGGTGATAAGAACTGTTAAGTTGAGATAATGGATTTGCTCTCTCTTAAAGCATTTTACAATTTAGTAGAGAATTAAAATTCTAATGAGATAGAAGACTCAAGCTATACAAACACCATTACAGAAGAGGAAGTATATAGCTTCAAAGGCTTAGGTAGAATACAATGGGAGATGAGAGGAAAAGAGAGATGCTGAGCAGAAAAATAGGAAAAATATTTCAATTGTGATGAAATTGTTATCTTGGAATTAGTGGATATTATGTGTGGAAAAGTTTAATGATGATGTAGAAGAAACAATTTTAATAAAGGTATAGAAGTTAGACTGTCTCTGTGGATTCTAGTGGGTATTGAATTTTGTTGCACAGATTATGCAGATGCAGTGAGAGAAATTTCAAAAATAAGTTGGTGTTAGTTGATAAATGATATTTAGTGGTGTACTTTCTCATTTTCTATAATGATACTAGTAATGACTATAAATTTATGTGAGTGCTTTTAGAAATGTTTCTCTGACCAATAGTCATTCTGTTTCATTTAGAGACAGTAATAGCTTTAATTGTAATTTGACACAACCTGAATCATCCAGGAAGAGACTCTCAATGGAGAAGTGCATATATTTAGTTGGCCTATGGGAAATCATCATAACAAAGTTAATTTATACAGGAAGACACAGTCCACTGTAGGTAGTACAATTCCCTAGGCAGGGGGTCCTGAATTCTGTAAGAACAGAGAAATCAAATTGACCACAGAATAGGAAGTGAGCCTACATGCACTAATTTCTATCTGCACACTGTGGATACGGTATAACCAGCATTTCAGGATCTTCCTTTTCTGTCGTCCTTACTATGATAGGCTTCCATTTGGAATTGTGAGCTAAAACAAGACCCTGAGTTGTTTTTTATCACAGCAACAGAAACAACTAGGACAGATATGGAGTCAACATACCTTTTACCAGTGATCTCATGTTGGTAAATTGAATACACAATGTTAGCAATTAAGGTACAGAGAGGACAAGAGGAAAGTCTTGTGATTTGGAAAATAGGTTTCACATTAAAATGAGTTGAAATTGTTTAAGAAAATACCTGTGTAATCTATTAGCAATGTATGGAACCGAAGACTTCCCTACTTTATATTATCTATAATAATTGAGATTCTGTACAAATTAGTATTTTAATTAATTTTGTTATTTTTAAGGAGACCAAAGAGAAATAGTCATTGTGTTATATGTGTTATTGTGTCATATGTGATGAGTCTAAAGCTAGAACAATAAGAAACAACAGCAATAAAATGATACAAATAGAAAAGAAAATCAATTACTAAAAAGTGCACCTTACATCTAAATATACGTGCTATTAGTGACTGTAGCTATTGCACTTGTCAGCTCATCACACATTTCATGTCACAACCCTTTACACTTCAGGACTCTGGTACAAGATCCCAGCCACAGCCCTGTGAGTTTAGAAATTTAACATCATATTCAGAAATATATATTATTATAGAGCAATAGCGTTTTCTGGAAAATACAGAAGCCATTATATGTGGAAGTTTTAGTCATTTAGAAAGGTGTTCTGAATCATTTTCTACTAAGATGCATATAGATAATTGCTCCACAAGCTTAGGTGGAAAGGCAACACAGTGCTTTCTCTTTTCAAAGGTGTATGCTGACCTGAATCATACTTGTTTTGCATCGTTGCTATTCCCACAGAACAAGGAATTATTTCCAGGAAGGAGGAAATACAAATACAGGCACTATTGGGGGTAATATTTATGTGGGAGAAAAACTGCATGGTTTTTAATCATTGGGAGAAACTATGTCTATCACTGTTAAACGTGATCTGAAAATCAGAAAAAAAACCCAATGATTTATTTTTCCTTTTAAGTATCAAAATTAATTGAGTAAGGGGCCCCCTTTAGGCTATAATTGTTTTCCTGTGGTTACTGAGTTTTAGGAATTATTTTCTATTGTTCTTGCCACTGTGATACAGAAAAATATATCCATCTTTCTCCATCATCACCTGAATGCTTATTCCATATACATCAGAAATTCATAAACTTACCTACAAATATGAAACCTAAAGGAAGAAACTTTCTCCTGTGCATATAAGCTTTCCATTGCATTAAAGTATTATTCCAGATGAATCAAACTTTTCAAATGTCACCATGGTGGTAGTGAGTTGGCTGAAGAAGTAAAGGCACTTATCACACAAGCCTGGAGACCACCTCATAATTCCAAGAACACATGTATAAGTGGAAGGGGAGAACAGATTCAACAAATCTGTCCTTTCTCCACATGTGTACATTGAAATATACACAAACAATAATAAGAAAAACAATAACTGCTATGTAGTGAATACATAAACTGAAACAAACTGGCACCATGACTCAGTATAAACTTGAATGAGAATTTAGTTGAGAAATTTTCTGTAGAAGGTGCACACAGACTGAATTTTAATATTTCTATGGGTACAAATATAAGAAGTTCTCCATCAATATATTAACATAACAAAACAAAATATTTTACAAACATGCCACTTAAAACACATGCAGGTGATTTTGTAAGTTAAGTCCTTTGGCCTTTTGAAGCACATGTGTGTCTTCATCCCTTCATAGCTGTCTATATTACTGGGACTGGAATATTTTCAATATAGAAGAAGAGAAAAATTGTGTAGCTGCACAAACACTTCAGTTTAGGAGATGCCATCAGGACTTCCATAACTGTACTTGAACACAACAGACTGTATGTTTTTTTTCTTTCCTTTTTTTTTTTTTTTTTTTTTTTGTTTTTTTGCTTTTTCGAGACAGGGTTTCTCTGTGTAGCTTTGGAGCTTATCCTGGCACTCGCTCTGGAGACCAGGCTAGCCTCGAACTCACAGCGATCTGCCTGCCTCTGCCTCCCAAGTGCTAGGATTAAAGGCATGTGCCACCAATGCCTGGCCCAGATTGTATGTTAATAAGGAAACTGGTTACACAGGACTTTCCTGAAAGCTTTCCTTACAGAGGCTCCTCCGTCCTAGACAGCTTTGGTTACAGAGACCTCTCCTTCCTTGGAAGCTTAGGTTACAGAAGCCTCTCCCTCCTTGGAGATTAACACTTACTAGAAATATTAGGACAGTTGCTTTTATGATACAAAACAAACTTAATCAAAAAAAGTAGGAATCCCAAGTAGTATTTCAATGCTCAAGTTATTAATTACATATTTGGGATTCTAAATACTCAGCAGGAGAATCCCAACATAGTGTTGGTTCTTTGCTCATGTGAATTAATCAGAGACTAAGGTTTTTGTGTAATTTCCTAGAATGTTTATGTCTTCTGTAATCGTTTATCATTAAAGGGATAAGGGAGAATGACTTATGCCCATGATAGATTTAATGAATATAATATACAACTTAAAATGCTAGTGCATGAGAAGCTGAACAACAAAACGATAAGAAAAAGAGTCCAGGCCAACCTAATTCATAAGGAAGTGGTGTGCAAGTTTGTCACTGCAAAGGTAGTGGGTAAGACAACTGGCCAGAAGAAACGCTGGATTTATAGCTGCAGTGCATGGATGCAGAAGAAATAATGGTGACAAGCAGAACCATCTGTTGCTTGCTGTGACTCCTGAATCCATGTGGATTCAACTGCCTTGCAACACAGATTCACAATGTCATGACATGTCACAGACCATGGCCATGGCATCTATAAGTCCCTTTTCCTTTATCTTTGAATTAGAAACAAGATTGTTTTACATGTCAATCCCAGTTCTCTTTCCCTCCCCTCTTCCCCTATAACCCCTCCCCCCAACTAAAACCCTACCTATCATATATCCTTTTTCTTATGAACATAGAAAGTCTCTTGAGCATTTATCCTGGGTAACTCCACAGAACACTATTTTCCAAAACTTTATTACTTTCTATTTCTGAATTTTTATCTTTCTATAAAACATTTCTTCCAGAGAGTTTTCAATTGCAGAGCTATTTACAAATCCACACAGCAACCCCGCAATGGCAAGAGTATTCTAATATTCTGGAGGAGTTACTTCTGCAAGCTTGGTTGATCAGCTGCTTGACATAAAACCTTAGGAAAAATGTGACAAATAACCAGTGTTAAACTATTGTTAAAAGTTTATTTTGATTTCCTTCTGCATGGATTGTTTTCTCAAGGCAGTCTGTTGAGAATGTCATCTTTCCTGCTGTTAATATTCACATGTAAGATTTTTGAATACTCTCTCCCATTTGTTCAGTAAACATCACACCATGAGTTTTATTTTACAAATGCTGCTGATTTTGATGAGTACATGCATGATACTGTACAAAGGGGCAATGTTTCCAGAGAGCATTTTATGACCACACCGTCCTCTCAGGATGTGATGTGCACAAAAGAATCCAATACCAAGAAACTGACACCTGCTAAAATCCCAGTGCTAGGGTCAGCATATTCAGTAATTCCAGTCTTTGAAAACATGGCACAATAGAAAGGATTTTCCCTACTTGAAGTGAGAGAAATGGGTGTTGTAAAATTTGGGTAACACCATTAGCATTTCTGAGCTATTGAATCACAGTCACAGGGCTCAAACAGAAGGTTCTGTCAGCCATGAAGCCACTTATATTCACATGCCTGTGTTACTCTTTAAGAAGAGTTCTTGTGCCCTTCCGACAATCCATCAGAGACTAGAGACTAGAGTGAGGAGACTACGAGGAGAGGCAAGATCATCCAGAGCTTCGGACATTGAATTCCTGGCCCACACACACTACAGCGTAACAAGAGGAGATAGAGAGATCCTACCTGCACTCACTGGAAAAAGATATGGGAAGAAGACAGAATAAGAACTCGCTCAACAACAGAAAGACCAATATGACACCACTAGAATCTAGGGACTCCACTTCAGCAAGACCTGAAAAGCCCAACAGAGTGCATGAAGAAGAGATGGACCTCAAAAATTATCAAAGCAAGATGATAGAGACCTTCAAAGAGGAAACAAGAAAATCCATTAAAGAAATAGAAGAAAAAGCAAGCAAAAAATTACATGAAATGGAGGAAAAGACAAACCAAAAAATTCAAGAAATAAACAAATCTCTTAAAGAAGCTAAAGAAACCCAAGATAAAACAACCAAACAAGTGAAGGAAGCTCTTGAAACAGTTCAAAGCATGAAAGCTGAATTAGATACAATAAAGAAAATACAGAATGAGGCAATGCTGGAAATGGAAAGACTGAATAAACTATCAGGATCTAAAGACATGAGTATAATTAATAGAATCCAAGAGAAAGAAGAGAGAAACTCAGCTATTGAAGACTCGCTAAAGGATATACATTCATCAACCAAAGAAAACCTCAAGTCCAACAAATCCCTAATACAAAATATCCAGGAAATATGGTACACTGTGAAAAGACCAAACCTAAGAATAAATAGGTGTAGAAGAAGGTGAAGAAACACTGCTCAAAGGTACAGAAAACATATTCAACAAAATCATAGAAGAAAACTTCCCCAACCTACAGAAGGATATGCCTATGAAAGTACAAGAAGCTTACAGGACACCAAACAGACTGGACCACAAAAAGAAGTCGCCCCGACACATAATAATCAAAACACCAAATCTACAGAATAAAGAGAAAATATTAAGAGCAGCAAAGGAAAAAGGCCAAGTAACATATAAAGGCAAACCAATCAGAATCACACCCGACTTCTCAATGGAAACTCTGAAAGCCAGAAGGTCTTGGATAGATACCCTACAAGCACTAAGGGAGCATGGATGTCAACCCAGACTACTGTACCCAGCAAAACTTTCAATCACTATAGATGGAGAAAACAAGATATTCCACGACAAAAACAGATTTAAACAATACATATCAACAAATCCAGCACTACAGAAGGCTCTGGAAGGAAAACTCCAACCCAAGGAACATAACTACATGCACAAAAACATAGGCAATAGATAATCTAATTTTGCCAAACACAAAAAGAAGCAGGAGGGCAAAATCCACACACAATGACACCACCAAAATAAATCCAAAACAAACAAGAACCAATGAACAATGGACATTAATATCCCTGAATGTCAATGGTCTTAACTTACCCATAAAAAGATATAGGCTAACAGAATGGTACAAGGACAGAATCCATCCTTCTGCTGTTTACAAGAAACACACCTCAACTTCAAAGACAGGCGATACCTCAGAGTAAAAGGATGGGAAAAGATTTTCCAATCAAATGGCCTCAAGAAACAAGCCGGTGTAGCAATCCTAATATCTAACAAATTGGACTTTAAACTAACATCAATCAAAAGAGATGAAGAAGGGCATTTCATACTCATCACAGGAAAAGTCCATCAAGATGAAATCTCAAACCTGAACATCTATGCTCCAAATACGAAGCACCCACATTTGTGAAAGAAACATTACTAAAGCTCAAACCACACATAAAACCACACACACTCATAGTAGGAGACTTCAACACCCCCCTTTACGTCACTAGACAGGACCACCAGACAGAAACTTAACAAAGAAACAAAGGATCTGAAAAAAGTTATGACCCAACTGGGGTTAACGGATATCTATAGAGCATTCCATCCAAACTCAAAAGAATATACCTTCTTCTCAGCACCACATGGCACCTTCTCTAAAATTGACCACATAGTAGGCAACAAAGCAAACCTCCATAGTTACAAAAGAATTGAAATAACCCCCTGTATCTTATCAGACCACCATGCATTAAAGCTAGAATTCAGCAACAATACAAATGGCAGAAAACCTGCAAACTTTTGGAAAATGAATAACACCCAATTGCACCATTCCTGGATTGAGGAAGAAATAAAAAACAAATTAAAGACTTCCTAGAATCTAATGAGAATGCAGACACAACATACCCAAACTTATGGGACACTCTGAAAGCAGTGCTAAGAGGGAAGTTCATAGCACTAAGTGCCTACATGAAGAAACTAGAGAAAAGTCACATTAGCGAACTGACAGAACAACTGAAAGCACTGCATCAAAAAGAAGCAAACTCACCAAGGAGGATTAGATGCCAGGAAATAATCAACCTGAGAGCTGAAATCAATAAAGTAGAAACTAGGAAAACATTACAAAGAATCAATGAAACAAAGAGTTGGTTCTTTGAGAAGATCAACAAGATAGACAAACCTCTAGCCAAACTAACCAAAAGGCATAGAGAGACCATGCTAATTAACAAAATCAGAAACGAAAAGGGGGATATAACAACAGACACTGTGGAAATCCAGAGAATCTTTAGGTTATACTTTGAAAATCTGTACTCCACAAAATTCAAAAATCTAAAGGAAATGGACAGTTTCCTGGATAAATATCACTTACCAAAATAAAACCAAGATCAATAAACAGTTTAAATCGACCCATAACCCCTAATGAAATATAAGCAGTCATCAAAAGCCTCCCAACCAAAAAAAAGCCTAGGTCCAGATGGCTTCACGGCAGAATTGTACCAGTAATTCAAAGAAGAGCTGATACCAGTACTCCTCAAATTGTTCCGCACAATAGAATCAGATGGGATATTGCCAAACTCTTTCTACGAGGCTACAATCACTTTGATACCCAAGCCACACAAAGATAGGACTAAGAAAGAGAAGTACAGACCGATATCCCACATGAACATCGATGCTAAAATACTCAATAAAATATTGGCTAATCGAATCCAAGAACATATCAGAAAAATCATCCACCATGATCAAGTAGGCTTCATCCCAGGGATGCAAGGATGGTTCAACATATGAAAAACCATCAATGTAATCCACCATATAAACAAACTGAAAAAGAAAAACCACATGATCATCTCACTAGATGCTGAAAAAGCCTTTGACAAAATCCAACATCCCTTCATGATAAAGATCTTGGAGAGAACAGGAATAACAGGAACATATCTAAACATGATAAACGCGATAAACACCAAACCAATAGCCAACATCAAACTAAATGGAGACAAACTCGAAGGTTTCCTCTAAAATCAGGAACAAGATAAGGCTGTCCACTCTCTCCATACCTCTTCAATATTGTACTTGAAGTTCTAGCTAGAGCAGTAAGACAAGAACAGGGGATCAAAGGGATACAAATTGGAAAGGATGAAGTCAAACATTCACTATTTGCAGATGACATGATAGTCTACATTAGTCACCCGAAAAACTCTACCAGGAAACTCCTACAGCTGATAAACACCTTCAGCAAGGTAACAGGATACAAAATTAACTCAAAAAAATCTGTAGCCCTACTGTATACAGATGATAAACTCAATGAGAAAGAAACAATGAAAACATCACGTTCACAATTTCCACAAGCAACATAAAATATCTGGGGGTAACACTAACCAAAAACGTGAAAGACCTGTACAATAAGAACTTTGAGACTTTAAAGAAAGAAATTAAAGAAGATTCCAGAAAGTGGAAAGATCTCCAATGCTCTTGGATAGGCAGAATTAAGATAGTAAAAATGGCAATCCTACCAAAAGCAATCTACAGTTTCAACGAAATCCGCATCAAAATCCCAACACAGTTTTTCACAGACATTGAAAGAACAATACTCAACTTTATATGGAAAAATAAAAAACTCAGGATAGCCAAAACAACTCTTTACAATAAAAGATCATCTGGAGGCATCACCATCCCTGACTTCAAGCTCTACTATAGAGCCATAGTTCTGAAAACAGCTTGGTATTGACACAAGAATAGACAGATAGACCAATGGAATCGAATTGAAGACCCAGATATTAATCCACGCACCTACGAACACCTTATTTTTGACAAAGGTGCTAAATCTATACAATGGAAAAAAGATAGCATCTTCAACAAATGGTGCTGGCACAATTGGATTCGGACATGCAGAAAATTGCAGATTGATCCATACCTGTCACCATGCACGAAACTTAAGTGCAAATGGATCAAAGATCTCTCCATAAATCCAGCCACACTGAATCTTCTAGAAGAGAAAGTGGGAATAACCCTTGAACAAATTGGCACAGGAGAACGATTCCTGAACATCACGCCAGAAGCACAGACACTGAGGTCTGCAATCAATAAATGGGACCTCCTGAAACTGAGAAGCTTCTGTAAGGCAAAGGACACAGTCAGTAAGACAAAACGACCACCCACAGAATGGGAAAAGATCTGCACCAGTCCCACATCTGACAGAGGACTGATTTCCAAAATATACACGGAGCTCAAGAAGCTAACCTCCAAAACACCATACAATGAAATTAAACGTGGGGTGCAGAACTAAACAGAGATTTTTCAACAGAGGAATCTGAAATGGTTGAAAGACACTTAAGAAAGTGCTCAAAATCCTTGGCCATCAGAGAAATGCAACTCAAAACAACTCTGAGATACCACCTCACACCTGTCAGAATGGCTAAAATCAAAAATACCAATGACAACCTATGCTGGAGAGGATGCGGAGAAGAAGGAACACTCCTCCATTGCTGGTGGGAGTGTGAACTTGTAAGATTATTCTGGAAATCAGTATGGCGGTTGCTCAGAAAAATGGGAATCAATCTACCTCAAGATACAGCCATTCCTTTCTTGGGTATATACCCAAATACTGCATGTTCATACAACAAGGACATATGTTCAACCATTTTCATAGCAGCATTGTTTGTAATAGCTAGAACCTGGAAGCAACCTAGATGCCCTTCAACTGAAGAATGGAAAGAGAAAATGTGGTACATTTATACAATGGAATACTACTCAGCAGAAAAATGCAATGGAATCTTGAAATTGGCAGGCAAATGGATGGAACTAGAAGAAACCATCCTGAGTGAGGTAACCCAATCACAAAAAGACAAACATGGTATGTACTCACTCATATATGATTTTTAGACATAGAGCAAAGGTTTACCAGCCTATAATCCTCTTCACCAAAGAAACTAGAAATCATGAAGGACTCTAAGGGATAAAAAGACCCCAGGAATGGGAAGTGGCATGAACTCCAGAGCTAATTGAGAGCATGAGGGTAGGGGAGTGGGTGCTGCCACAATAAGAGCACAAGAAGAAGAGTAGAGGAGAAGAAATGGAGGAGCAGAGATATTGAGTTGGGGGAAGAATAGAGGAGAGAGAGCAAGATGAGAGATACCATATCAGAAGGAGCCACTATAGGTCTGAGAAGAGATCTGAAACTAGGGAGATCTCCAGAGACCTACAAGGATGACACGATCTGACAGTCTGGGCAGTGGAGGAGAGGATTGCCTAGAAGCCCTTCCCCTAGAATGAGATTGATGACTACTCTCTATGCTATCCTAGAGTCCTCATCCAGTGGCTGATGGAAGCAGAGACAGACATTCACAGAAATACACTGAGCTGAAATCTGGAACCTAGTTGAAGAGAGTGAGGAATGAAGAATGAAGGGGTCTGTACCAGATTGGAGAAACCCACAGAAACTGTTGGCCTGAAAAACGGAAATCATATCTACCCCAGACGCTCTTTGGGAGGCCAGTACGGGACTGATCCAGCCCCCTGATCATGGATGCCAATGGGGAGGCCCCTGCACTCCTGGGAGCCTCCAAAGGTGGACTGGCGTTTTTCCCTGGTGTGTGTGTGGAGGACTTTGAGAGCCCATCCCACTTGAAGGGATGTGCTCTGTCTCTGGACACATGGGGAGGGGCCTAGGCCCAGCACAGGAAGATTTGGTGGACTTGGTGGAGCCCCTGTTGGGGGCCCTACCCTGCCTGGGGAGTGGTGGGTGGATGGGGTGGGGGGTAGGTTGGAGGTGGGGGAGAAGGAATGGGGGTGAGGGGAGGGAGAGGGAGAGGGGACTTACATGTGAAACAAGCCTGTTCCCTAACTTTAATTAATAAAAATAATAATAATAAAAAGAAAAAAACCCTCTGCTTGAAAAAGAAGAGTTCTTTGTGAAGCAGAACACCTAATTTAACCTTCCTCAGTTTTGCATACAATCATGTTCTTCTTCAAACCCAGTTTTTATGGGAAATTCTTTCCCAAATCATTTCTCAATGCATCTTTTAGACTTTCCTTCTAATTTGACCCAATTCTTCTGTGATACCCCATGACCCACGGAACAACTCTCTACCTGGGATCCCAATGGAAGGAAGACCTTCATCCTCCTTTCTTCCCTCCATTCAAATTTCCTCTCAGTCCTGCTGTAGACTGTTTTCTGTATTTCCTTTCCCACCCAATTTTCATTCCTTGGGGCCTCCACTCTTGATGACGACCAAGGGTTCCATTAGTTCTTTCTTGCTACTCTTTCAGTCTTCCCTTTAGCCAATCTCTATTCCTCATTGACACTTGCTGACCTTCAAAAACATTCTCCTCTATGGACCTCACAACCAGCACACTTGGCTAGGACTTAGAGTGGACAACAGCAACCAAAGAAGGAAACACACACCCAACAAGGAGGAAACCAGATATCTATCCCAAGTAGCATTTAAAACATCATAACTCCAGATGTCTATATCCTAGCACAAAAGACATGAACAGAAGAAACAGTATTTGTCCTCCAGAAGCCTAAGAACCTATTGCAGTGGTTCTCAACCTTCTTAATGCTGCAACTCTTTAATACAGTTCTTCAACTTCTGGTGACCCCAACCATACAATTACTTTCATTGCTATTTCATTACTGTGATTTCGGTACTGTTATGGATCATAATGTAAACATCTGATATGCAGGATACCTGATATGTGACCCCTGGGCAAGGGTCTTTCAACCCACAAAAGGGTTTCGACCCACAGATTGAGATCCAATGCCTTATTGCACTAGACCTGCACAAATATTTAACTTTAGGAGGTACCACAGGACTTAAATAAATGTGACTTTAACACAACAGACTGAATGTTAACAAGAAGCCTTGTTTTAGCTATGAAGGGCCCTTCTTAGAAGCTAACCTAAGAGCAGGGTGGTAGTGGTTCACAGCTTTAATCCCTGCAAATAGGTGGCAGATACAGGTGGATTACAGTGAGTTTGAGGCCAGCTTGGTCTACAAAGCAAGTTTCAGGACAGCCAGGACTGTTACACAGAGAAAACCCTGTCCCCCTCTGCCCCCAAATTAATTAATTAACTAATTAATTAATTAAAAAGAAGTTAATCTCTTTGGTCATTTGGTGCTTCTCAAGTCTCAAACTGGTCCCCAGGCATTTTCACCCAATTTCTGAGCTAATCTTACAACTCTGTCCTCCTGTATTTTGGTTATTTTCTCTATCATGTGAACATTCCCACTCAGCTTTCAAAATCAGCCTAATTTCATTCTCTTCTTTGTTTTCACAGCAGGCAGATCAAACAACTATTTTATTGCCTATCTCATTTCATTTGACTGATGTTTACCTGTCTATTTTCTTGGTTTCTTTGTGTTTTCTAGCAGTGAGGTAATAAAGTTTATTTTTCTTTGTACCCAAAAATTTTGAATATGTATTTATTAACTTCTCTGGTTATATACCATTCCATGTACTCTTGCATAGAACACAGTCCTTCCTGAATACATAATTTCATTTTTAATTAAAATTTGTTCTTTGATGATTTGTTCTGAGAGGCATTTTCTTCACTTTAAGAGTGTTTCTAGTGTTTGTATACATGTATCTTTCTTTTTCCTCCCAGGACATAATATAGTTCTAGCCTTCACTGCCTGGGTTTCAGTTGCTGATGTGATTGACATCTGCTCTTTGTTGCCTTCTCTTCCAGGACTACTCTATTCTATGAGCCCACATCAGTCTTTGGAATTGTATTTTCATCATTTATTTTCCTTTCTGAAAAAGTCAGTGATGTCTCATGTGTTTATTGATGAAATTAAAGTTCATTATTTTTTTATTTAAAGTCTTGAAGATTTTTTGTGAAGTGAACCCTTCAACTTTAGTTTTTATTTGATTATTATAAGTCCATTTGATCTGGTCATACTGTCTCTCCTTGTCCATTTATTTGTTAGAGTGGTATGCTAACATATCTACTCAAATACTGTTAGCATGGCTGGACCTACTAACTCCACTCCTCTCTGGAATATTTTCTATAACTCAACCCACAGGAATGGTCCATTCCACAGGTTGCATCAGAATCTATGACTTAGATGTTTCTTCTCTACTTCGCCACTCATTATTTAATGTTTTACCATTTCACATATTGTTTCTAAAATGACAAGCAAATCATGAAGGCTACATTTTAAACATAGTAAATTATGTTCATGAAGTCCTATCATGAACCAAATGACCGGAGCTCATTACTGAAAATGAACATAGCTTACAATGATGAAGAATTACTTAAAGGAATTAGAGAAATTAGCATTACTTAAGACTAGAAAGAAACCATGAAATGTCTAGGATTTTCCCCCAATGATCAAATGGTCTTACAAATATGAATATATTTAGAAGAAATTCTTGAATTGACCAGTTTTGAATTCTGTATTGATATAGTCTGATGGATATGACAAAAGTATAATACTTTAAAATAGGTTTACACATTACTATATCATGATTCTATTTTTTATCATAAGGATTCTTGAGGTGTTGACACAGACATATGGAAATTTTGTCTTAATCTCATGGGGAGGAGTTAATCTCATTGAACTATGGTTTTCACATCTCTTCCATTCCGCAAATCATTTATTTTTGACTTGGCAAAATATACCAATTGGACTATGTCAAACAGTCTCCTCATAACCCATTGTAGCACCTATTATGCAGCATTGAGTCAAAGTATGAACAAAAATAATTTGGCTATGGAAAGATAATTATAAAATATGACTACATTAAGAAACAATAACAGCTAGAACCTGATATTTATAGACTTTAAAATACATGCATTTGGGGGCCTGGAAAGATAATACCATCAATAAAACACTTGCATTGCAAGCATGAGAAACTGAGTTTGAACCTAAGAATGCACATAAAATATTGGACAATGTGGTCTGTGCTTGTATCTCACTGCCAAGAAAGCAAAGTGAGATAAATCCTTGGTGCTGGCCAGGTAGCCTAGCTTGTTTGACAGGATTCAGTTCAAGGAGGGATTGTGTTACCAAAATAGTAGGACAGAGTCTGAGGATTAACACTGGAAACTATTCTCTAGTCAGTCTCCCCAAACACACACACACAAACACACACACACACTTGTTTTAGGTAGAGAAGTGTTTTTCCAGCACACTGCCAACAGAATGAGTAATGCAGAGTGAGGAGTGTGTCACAAATCTGGGGATAATGGAACAAGGAGCAATGAAAAGGGGGAAGATTGACATGTGTACCTCCTTTGTACATTGTCCTGGCTCTGTTAGGTACCAAGATGCTTTCAGAAGTGCCTCATGTTGGTAGCTGCTACATGTATTTACTGCCTATATCCTTTTGCCTTGGATGTTGAGTTGATAATTCTGAAAAAGCTTTTGGATTTCTCTGTTTGTTTACTTAAGTTCCACACTGTCCTATCCCAGCCTGGCAAATCGGTTGGTTTTATAGGCTTAATTGGGCTTAGGAAAATCAGGTTTAACAATGTAAGCAATTTGATGACAAATTCAAATATAATCCAGATAGCTTTACTTTTTCAATTCCTTTATATTGTTGGTATTTAAATTTCTGAATGACTTTTGAAGGTTATAAGCCACATTTTCCTTATTTGTAAGATAGCTTTTACTAAGACTTAAGAAGTTACAGAAGTAAATTGAAATCTACAATGATAATTACAAACCTGTGTGGTATTTGAGGTCATGTACCAAGCTTTGTGGCATAATCAAAGGTGACATAATATTGGAAACAGCACTGGATCCTTATAAGGATTTTGTTTCAGAGCAGTTCAAGTAACCTCTTGAACTGCTCTGCATAGTCTCTGCATAGTCTCATCTTGTATCTGAGGAAATTAACTCAAGGAAGTTGAAAATTTTCCTGAAGAAAGTAGGCGATTATTAAAGTCTTGAGTCAGGGTTCCAGTGTCTATTCACAGACATGAAATTAGCCTCAGACAAATATGAGGTGAGAAGAAGAGTTCTTTGTTTTCATTTTGGTGTTTGGTTTTGCATATTTGATTTTCCCCACCCACTTACTTCCCAGGAGTCTTTGCAAGTTCTTTTTCCTCCTTCTGGAATGCAACTCAATCCAGGGCAACTAGCAAACACTTTGTCTTCCTTCCATTCTCCCTTTAAACACTATCCCATTTATGCAAATCTTCTTGATAGCTCAGAAGCATTTGAATCTTATTTCTGTGTCTCCTGGTTATCTTTTCACATTGCAACATGGCTTTTGATTTTTTAAATCAGGGCCATCACTTCATTTGTGTTTTCTGCCAGACCATAAGCTTGTTGACATCTTACTGGTATGGTATTGTTAATGTTCCAGCATGAAATAAAAGATGGATAGTAGGTCATTTGTAATTACAATTATTTTAAGTTTAACATCCATTTCAATCAAATATAATCAGTTGCAAGAATCAAGATACCCAGATTTAAAGGGAGCTGGAATCATGGCTTCCAATGACCCAAAAGTGGCATAATAGCTACTGACGGATTTCTTGAAATAGATAAAACACATCCCTTTAAACGGTGCCACACTGGTGCAGCTCCTCTGCTTATCTTCACACTTCCTTTTCTCTCAGAGAGTGGTTCAGTAATAGTAAAAACCATGAGATAAACTAAACACCAGCACACTAAAGTGAAAATCATTGATCTCTAATTTTCTTGACAAGATCTCTCTTGTAAAAACAACATGCTCATTCACTGAAATGACTCAGTGGACTTTTAGCTTGAGTGGTGCATTATGTCACAGGGAGGGGGAGGTTTGTAGACACTTGCATTTCACTAAGATTGCCTGAGGGCCCATTTCTGAGTTTACCATCTCTAAATTATTCTTAGGATTTTTTCCTTGGCTAGTTTTATTTATTTAACTCTGAATTTTCAGACTATCTGAAAGCTTCTTGAGATTATGCTTTTCATTTGAACAAAAGCAAAATGAGAAAGGCCTGAGGCAATGGCTAGCGAGTGGGAAGGCAGTTGCTTATGGAACACATGACAGTTGCCACCTGTACAATTCACATGGCAGGTTTGTGATCATTGTGTTGGTGGCTACAAATTACCTCTTCATATCAACACTCATTATTTATTAAACAAGAGAGTGATGAAAATAGTCATTAAGAATCAGCATATCCGTCATTTTCTTTTTCTTTCATAGTTAATTTTGAAGTATTACATTTTGCAAGAAGCTCACATCTGAAGAAAAAGCATGACATGATATTAAGCAGACCTTACTAATTATAAAGGAAATTAGACTCTGTATTCTCTTGATAGATTTTCTGACAGATAATTAACACACTGAGGAGCAGGCAACCTCACATTCTCTAAAGATGAATCCTGCCATTCCCAAAGATCAGTATAACCCCATTTTCCTTATGTGGGTTACTTCTTACACTTTGCCTTGTTTCACAAGTTTTATGGATTCGTGTTTTCTTGCTAAATTTAGAATAATAGACACTGTAGCATGTCTTCCAAGGAAACTAGGAAGAAGCACATACTGATGGCTTCAGTGGGATCTTCTGTTAGCATGCCCTGCAGATCTCATGCCAGGCAGACCAGAGAGGGGATGGCTCAGTGGATAGAGTGCTTGCTGCCAAGTATATGAATGAAAAAAAGAAATATTAGGGAAAGGACATGGCTGCTCCCAGGTAAGGTAGAGGAGAGAGTTTATTATAGATATGAGGAAGAGTCCAGAGTGGACATGTGGACTTGACCAGTTTGAGCTAGGTTATGTGGGGAGAGAGAAATGGGAGAAGGGAGAGAGGGGAACTAGGTGTAGGAGCCAGGAGGCCAGAAGAACAGGAGGTTAGGTGGTAACTAAAATATCTAGATTCCATAGAAAAGATCCTCTGGGGGAGGGGTAGTCCAGCCCCTGGGTTGGAGTGTTCAGGGTAGAGGGCAGGATATCCTGAAATCCATACCCTGTAACAGGTAGGGACTGAGGGATGCTGGGAGAACCTGGCCGCTAGATCTGCTTTGATAAGATACATAGGCAAGACAGAGACAGGCGGATCTCTGTGAGTTCGAGGCCAGCCTGGTCTCCAGAGCGAGTGCCAGGATAGGCTCCAAAGCTACACAGAGAAACCCTGTCTCAAAAAACCAAACAAACAAACAAACAAACAAACAAAAATATACATAGGCACCTCAGCTGTTTGTTCTGGAGTTCAGCAGCATGTGTTTAGTGTTTATAATGCCAGTACTTTGCATGATAAGGGACACAGGAGGATCTTGAGACCTTGCTATCTAGCTGGTCTAACAAGTAGATTCAATGGGAAATCATGTCTCAACTAATAAATAAAGGGGAGAGTGATAAAGAAACACAACATTAACCTGTGGCCTATGCATCTTTACCTATGAACATCTGCATCTGTAATACACACACATCTATAAACCTCTACATGTATGCAAAACATCAAAAAATAAAGAAAAATTGGATCCCAGGGAATAATATAGAAATGTCTGATATCCCAGTGTGATACTAATGGACAAAGCAGAAGCCTTGAGACACAGTCATTATCCTAGATCACACTAATTGTCTCTTGCAGTAATAGGTATGGTACTTTTTGCCAGCTAACCGGTAAAGCCAAACAGAAAAGTACAATCTCTAGTGAGATAAGAACAGGCAAGAAAAGCGTTGTAGATTCCATAAAAATTGTGTGCATTTGTGTGTGTGTGTGTGTGTATTAGTATGTATGTGTCTCTGTGTGAGTATATGTGTGTGTGTGGGAGTGTGTGTGTGTGTGTGTGTGTGTGTGTGTGTGTGTGTGTATCTGTGTGGGTACCTGTACTTTCACAATGCTATTTAGTTGTGGTAGGGAAAAATGTAAAGTGCTCATATTAAAATTATATTGACCTTCATTTGATCCACAGAACCATACTAGTAGTTGGCCTAGCTGAGTGCTTTCCAGTGTTCAGTGTGAGAGATACAGATATCACAACTCAAAGATCTGGGTGGATGGACATCTTCTGAAGAACAAAGGCTGAAACTGACTTCTGGACATCTGCCCCACACATACACTCAAGAACAGTACACACACACACACACACACACACACACACACACACACACACTCTCACACACACACACCACTACACACACACACACACACACACACACACACACACACACACACAGACGGGAACAGCACACACTCTCCTCTCCCATATACAAAAGGCTGTTTTCAGCAACTAAAGATGTGTGGAAGGTGCATCATCAGAAGGCTTCATTCAGCCTCCAGCCTTCCAATTACCTCACCAATTTCCTTCTACACCACTAAATGACAAAGGCTCTGAAACAGGAAGATAAATCCATGAATTTTAAAATGAATTGAATAATGACACAATACATTGGCCAAAGTAGATTACCTCCCAGGATATGTATTTTAATGAATACAACACTCATTTGCACATATGAGTTGTAGTATATTTTTAAGGAAAATTAATCTTTTCATTCTGTGGTAACATATGAACCATCCCATATGGTAATCTGTGGGGCAAACTTTCCTAAATATTACAGATTGTTTTCTGGAAATACATCCAGAAACCTCAATATCTCAGAACTGACTTTAAACACAAAGTATAAATGACAGTGTTCTTGCAGGATAGAGAAAGCCTAAAACCTCCCATAAATTACTCAAGTTTAGACAAATTAACAGAGACAAAATGTGAGAGTTAATTCTGAGGGAGACAATTGAAGGAAATGACTTTCAGAGACTCATATTGTATCTTAAGGTCATTTTAATGCCTCACTGGGTGTTTGGGGAAAAATTGGGCACATTGGCAGCAGAACAGAACAAGTCAAGGAAAACTGAGAAAAGCAGAAAATCAGCAATTAATCCCTAGGAAGATTACACAACAATAGCAGAAGCGCTACCCTGTGCAATGGCTCAGCTCTGAGGACAGCCCTCCACACAAGAAAATCAGTGAGCAATTCTAGGGGCATCTAGAGGTGCTCCAAATTCCTGAAGTAAGTAAATTTGAAAATTGATTCAAAATGTCAGATCCCAAAGCACAGCTAATTGTGGTGACTGTCAGCAAGCCAAAGCAAGCTGACCTCCAGGCTCAGTACCTGTGGCTCCTCTCTGCTCTTCTCACCCCAGCTACCTGGCTCTGAACCTCCCAGCTCAGGGGCTTGGCTTCTGAATCCCCTATAAACCTTCCATTTGGTCACACACTCTCTTGGTTCTCCTGCCAGTCATTGAGGTCTTCGCTCTCTCTTTGTCCCTGCCTTACCCCTCTCTTCTCTTCTCCTCTGCACCCCCTGTCATCTCTCTCCTCTCATGTCCTGGTTCAGTCTACATACAGGTCATATTTAGTCTACCATTTTCTTTCCTTGCTCTGGACTTTTCCAGATGGTTCTGGCTTTAGTCTCTTTCATATCTATATACAATAAAACCTTCTCCTCAACCATACATAGGAATGGTCATCTCCTGATTTCATTCACAAAGGCAATGAGCCAATTGTATCAATATCATAACCATGTGAAAATAACTCTGAAGGCACAGTTACTAAGATAAAATCAAACACCAGTGGGCATCAACTAACCTGACTGAACAAAGCCCTTCCTGGTGATGTATATTACAAATAGCTGTTCTCACTAGAGCTGGCCCCGGTGTGTGTGTGTGTGTGTGTGTGTGTGTGTGTGTGTGTGTGTGTGTGTGTGTGTGTGTTGGGGGTGGGGGTGCACAGATAAACCCAAATGAGATCAGGAGAGCTGACCCCAAATACACCTTATCCCCTCTACAGCAATCAGGAGACAGGGCACTACACCTTACCTGTTCAAAACAGTAGAGCTGGACCTGGTGATGTGAGTGTGAGGGAAATGGATCTGAGGGTCAGGGAGCAAAAGAGCTGGTCCCACTCCTTGATGCAGGCTGCATTGGCAGAGCTAACTTAGGCAGTGCTGAGGAGCTCACCCAGGTGGTGATGGTGAGGGGAAGCTAGTAGGCTTACCAACCTAACGACCATTCAGGGATAGAAACTGGATTAAGACTTGGCCCAACCAAACAGCCCCCAAATCTATGAACTGTTGGAGCATGTGAAAGGGACTAATATACAGATCCAAAACATTAGAATCTCTATGACACAAAATAGCAACAGGATATGCAAGAGGAACCCCAATGAGAGCCCATTACCAGTGGTGTAGCAGAAACCAGAGGCCTGACTCCGAATAATGACACATGGCAGTGAACACTTGAGGGAAAGATGAATGGACTAAAGGGTAAAGTGTGTGACTGAAGAGGTTACACTACAGCTTCCATGATAAGGACAAGATTTATCTTCTTTTGTGTGTGTGTGTGTGTGTGTGTGTGTGTGTGTGTGTGTGTGTGTGTGTGTGTGTGTTTGCTTTGTTCCTTTGTTTTGTTTGGCTTTTGTTTTTTCTTTTAAATTTGGTTTTGATTTGGAGGGAGACATTGCAAGAGCAGAGGGCAGTTGCAAGAAAATGGGGAGATAAGTGGGATCAGAATGCATGATGTGAAATCCACAAAGAATCAATAGAAGTTAAAAGACAAAGAGATCCCACAGTCTCATTCAAAGAGTTATAAAATTCATCTACATGTTTACATGATTTATCAGGTCTGACTTACTACCTAGTTGACTTAGGTTTGAGACTTAACCTAACAAAGCATCAATTTATCTTTCTGAACAAGGGGTTAACATTTATTATCTGTTGTTAATGAACAGCAGACAAAGTCATCAGGTGAAAATGTGCATAGACAGCATGTTTATTTTTCAGGGCAAGCATTTTGTCAACAAGCAAATTATGCACAGAATTAGCTAATTACATAATCCATGAATCACCTCCACTAATTCAGTGTAGGGGACAGAAGAGCAATGCAGACACGGAACCAGTATGTCTGGAGATGCGGCAGGCTGAGAAAAGCTCTCAGGCAGCCCGGACTTTGCTGCTCCTGTGACTTGGATCATTTCCCAATGTGATTTGAAATGCAAATGTTGCACCAGTGTCTCTAACAGGTCAGGAAGGTTTGAGAGGGCAAGAAGGTAAAATTTTGCTTGGTAGTGGACTGGGCATGTGGCAGTCTCCATGACTTCCACAGCATTACACAGAAGAAAAAGGCCCTCCTCCTCCCTTCCTCTCTCCTGTTTTTACTTTTTTTCCTGTTCCTTGTCAAATGTCCTGCACTAACCCCAAGGGACATTTCCCTCCACCTGCTCTTTACTGAGAACCCTTACTTTATAGATAGTTACAAGGGAACTTGAAAAGTTCCAAGGATAACTTTTCTGTCTGGGTACAAGCGTCTAATCCAGGAAGCCTAAAAATATTGGTGCTTTATGTCAGTCTCCATAGGAATATATGAACTTACTTTTATTTTATTAATATTTTATTTATTTTGCTACTGTGTCTCTCAAAGCTATATCATTCTGACAGGAAACAAATTAAATGAAAATATCAGGAAGATGCTAGACAGTTTCTGAATGGAATGAATGTTTATTTGTGCAGATATTCTTGGCAATTAGTCATTCTAGGAAGTCAATTTTTCTTGAGCAGTCTTAAAAGTAATTTAAACCTCTGTCCATAGAGATAAGAATTTTTATCATGAAAATCAATATATATCATCTTATTAACTCACAGCATCATGTCCCAGAAATTTTGAAGAATTACTTATTAAGTGCTTACAAGTAAGATAAATTCACCAAATATATATGCAGCTTAGGCTTTTTCCTTGGTTTTCCAAATGAAAACCAATTATTATAATTCAAGAAACAAATTTCTGTACACCGTGAATCTTTCATAATGTTTATGATAGTAGTGAATATATACATAAGCCTTTTAAAGATAGGATGTCTCTTTCTCCATGTCTTTCTGTGTGTGTCTTCTGTCTGTCCTCGCCCCCTCTCTAGTATAAGGTGGCCTAGAATTTACTATACAACCGATGATGTTCCTGTACTCATGACAACCATTCTGCCTCATCTTCTCAAGCCCTGGGATTCCATGTGTCAGTGAAAACAAATGGCTTTGTATCTTTCTTAGCCCTGAAAATGGAGTGAAGCTGTGAGACAGGTGACTCGTGATGAACTTGCCACTAGGTTTTCTAGCTTTCTTTTCCATGTTCAGATTTCTTAAGAGATAGTACATACCATCCCCACAACAACCATTTTCCTATTTAATGCCATCCTATCTGGTATTCAGTGTTTCTTTTTCAAAATGAGCCTAGAACCTCTTAGCTGTTACCCTTGGCCTTTCATCATCCTTGGTCTGTGGCAGGCTACATATAAAGCAAAAAATATTTCTTGACTTTCCAGGCAGCATGTCCTCATAAGCAGTTGCATCTGTACCTTTCACTGTATTTTCTCAGTTTCCTTCTAAATCTATCTTCCTATTACCCATACAACTGTGCATGTTGCTTAGAATCCTCTAATGTCTTCATCACATGTGTACAAACTTCTGCCAGCTGTTTGAGGACCATGGGCCATGGACACAAAATCATTCCCATCTTCACCTTCATATATATATATATATCAACATTTCACCCCATACCCTGATCAGTGGCCTCAATATAATCCATATCCAATCTCATTCTCAAAAGTATTGCCACACTAAATAAAGCACACAAGATACTAGGAAAGTAGCCATGTACTCCTCTTTGACCAACCAACAAGAAAGTACATTCATTAACATGGCATTACACTTGAGGTCTAAAATTGAGTGTGGAGGTCCTTTTTGATTTTAGAGGAACAGAGGATGCTCTCTTTCTGAAATGCAAGCCAAGAGGGATTGTCAGCTCAGTGCTCCTCAACTTCTCTGAGCTAGCAAGTTTTCACCCCAGCCTCTGACTCCTGAGTCATATTGATAAATATAAAGCTAGAGATTTAGCAAACAGCTACATAGGTGGTAGCCACAGGTGGTAGATACAACAGGACATAAAAGTCTCTCTGGGCTGATGCCTGAGAAGCCAGTAACTGTGGAGCTGCAATTACTGGCAGAAACAGCAGTAGATTCAGATGCAGCTGCTGTGTCCGTGGAAAACCAACAGCACACTTTGGAATCCCATAGCTAGAGGAGGTTGTGAAGAGTATCCTTAGGAAGCCTTAGGAAGCACGTAGGTGGTAAAGAGGAGGACTCTATCTGGATGCAGAATGAGAATTTTAGTCCTCTTTTTTCTTATAGATGTGGGAAAGAAATGCATAGCTTTTCCATATTTCCCAGACAATGAAATTCATTATCACAATTCAATGATCTGATCTTTCCCTTGAAATATATGTGATATTTTATGTCACTATAATAGCAGTAATTCTTTTACTTAATATTTACCCAAAAGTTTTCATCTTTTTATATTAACATTAAAAGTTTTTTTTAAGATTAAAGAAGTGAATTGTGTGTGCACGTGTGTGTGTGTGTGTGTGTGTGTGTGTGTGTGTGTGTGTGTGTGTGTGTGTGTTTCTGTAAATGGGTATGCGCACCTGAGGGTAGGCTTCTGAGGAGGTCAGAAGAAGAATTCAGCTCTTGTACTGAGTTACAAGTTGTTGATGAAAGTTTCTGCCTTCCTTCTCCCCAGCCTTCTCCTAGTCTGGTAGCCCTGCCTATGCTTTCTGCCTGGCTATTAGCCAAACAGCGTTTTCTTCATCAACCAATAGGAGAAACATATATACAGAAGGACATCCCCTAACAACATGTTCTGAGGACCCCCATGTGAGTTCAGATAACTCAATTTGAGTCTCTTTCAAGAATAGTACCTGTTCTTAATTACTAACCTATCTCTCTAATACCATTCAATGGTTTTGCAAAACACTGCTTTTCATGAAGTAAACATATAGGTTCAAACTAAAGTTTAAAACAAGATGTGCTAATTGCAATAGGAACTCATGTGAGGGGAGACAATATGAAATACTGCTATGGAGGATAAAAATACCAAGACCCCTGTAGTATGAATTCTAATTAGTCTTAATAACACAAACCCAGAGACAGATATTGGGGTAAAATGCTGAAAGATCAGAGAAGCAGCTAGACAGTAAAGTTCTTACTACTACCAAATCCTCAGACTGAAAGAGGGCTGAGCTCCTATCTCTTCCCACCTTATATTCCTCTCTCTGCTCAGGGGTGTTATTTCCTGTCTCCACCTCCCTAGTGATGGAATTAAAGATGTGAGATCTGTTTCTCTTTTGGACTGATTAAACCTCATGTAGCCCAGTGTGGCCTTGAACTCCTGATCTTCCAGCTTCTATCTCCCAAGTGCTGGGTTTAAAGGTGTGTGCTGACTGCCAGCCCTCTGTGGCTAACTAGTGACTAGTTCCACCTTCTGATCTTTGTGTAAGCCTTATTTGTTAGAGTACAAATAAAATATCACCACAGACCATGGAGGAGAGTAGTCAGGGCTAGGGGAGGGAGGAGCCAGAAGTGTTTGAAGTAGATATGGCACATGACAGAATGAAAACTAGACAGAGAGAAATGTTATAATGGGTATCTAAGACTTTTCTATGTTATGTAAAGGAGAATTTTTGATTCATTACTCTCCAAACCACTATTAAAAATCTGATCTAACATAAAGTTTTTAATAGCTAGAATTGCTTGTGTGTGCTCAGTTTAGTGATGGGTGAGACAGGCCTTCTCAGGATGATGAGTGATGAGGCAGAGGCTAGTCTGTGCCAGCATCAAGGATACATCCTCTGCTTCCACACAAGGACAGCTATTATGTTCCTTTTCTTGTCTTCATACTCAATACATAATGTAATATCTGACTCTAATAGGTTCTCTGTCCACACTGAAAAGTGCAAGGAAATCCCTGGGCATGAGGCCTGCCCTGAGGAGTGAATCAGAGACCCACAACTAGATGACGTGCAGAAAGTGGGAGACTTTGGAGCACTCAGTATTGAATGGAATGTCTCCATCAAAACCTCTCAGGGCTCAGGGAGTGCTGTGGACAATGGGCAGAAAGACTGTAAGAGCCAGAGGGGTTGAAGGACACCAAAGAAACAGTGTCTGCAACACAGCCAGACTGACACACATATGAACTCATAAAGACTGTGGCGGTGTACACAGGACCTGCAAGTCCAAGCCAAATGGGATCCCAGCACAAGAGGGGGAAATACACAGGGGTTTCCACCTTTAACCAAGAAGTTATTTGCAATTGTTATCCAAGGGCCAAGGGAAAACTCAGTTTTCTCCAATGAAGTGTCACTAGGGATATCTGAGTTTTAAATTGAGTTCCTTTCTACAGATATATGCACAAGATCTCAGAGTGATAAAATTGATCAACACTCATTATTTTCTGTACTGCATATGTCTGTTGTTACTTTGGCAGGCATTTTAATCTCCAACAAATGTCACCACTAACAGGACATGATAGCTTTGATCAGTTTCCTGAGCTTGCAACTTCAGGGCAATCCAAAAGGGCAAAAGTGTCCAGTGCCTACAGTCACTCTGGAAACGGAGAGGGAAACACAGCAATGCATCCTCCAGCACCACCATTCTGGGAAGCCATTAGCATGCTCCACAATTATATGTGGAGTTCATCCATCATGCTTCTGGCTTTTTAGTATTGCATTCTTATAATGCAATATCACTTTTTATTTTTTCAGCCTGCACCACCACCACTCCTCTTACTCCTGCCCTCTGGGAATTAATTCAGATATAATACCTACAAGAAAATATCATTTCCAAGTTTGCTTTAGAACAAACTCAACCTATCACAATGCATTTTCTAACAGTTTAAGTAAATTTTTACTTATATTTGAAAGAAAAAGCTTCTACCTATTCATGCATCCTGTATTATTTTTAGAAAACTTTTTCAGAAGTGTAAAATTTCAATATTCTTAAAGTGACTTTTATAGCTAACTCTATGGTCACACTAGATTAAATATAATTTTTATATTCAATCCCCCACATAGGTGTTTTCCAAGCTTGCAAAAATAGCAAATATAAATGCTACATCTGCACCAAAAAGTTTAAATGCCTGCCTCCTGCCTCTGCACTGAGAGGATAAAGCCCAGTGGGAATTTCAGCTGACAGTAGTGTCATCAATGGATTTATCCATGATGCTCTTCCATTTTTATTTTCAGGGTACACACTTAGTATTTGACAACCATGAAGGCAAACATTCAGGATCATATCCTTTGTGTGAAAATGTCTTTCAGTTATTAAACAGTAAGGAACAATCAAATAGTGACAGACTTTGCATTAAAAGAATTTCTTATAATAGTTTGCATCTATTTTTGCTTATTCTCCTGCATTAATCTTGTAATCACCTAATATCTCTGTCAATTTTAAACACAATTTTTAATTTAGAAGATTATTTAAAATTCACTGTGTTTCAGACACTTAAAAGTTGGTATAGATGCCTCCATTTGTTCACTGGTAGAACCAGTTGCCCGGTGAGGTGTGTGGAGTCATCACTCAGTGAGGAATTTAGAGGGTGAGGGTAAGGATCTCACACAAGAAAATCCATAAGTATAAGAGGAGGTTGCTTAGTATGGGCTCACCACTCAAGTGGTAAAATTTAGTTCCACTTACTTACACAAACCCTTTGTGTGTAGAGAATAGGAAGGGATTCCAGAATTCTGCAAAATTATTCAATAAATGCATCTTCAACCCCCTTCCTTGGCTCCATTTCTTATATATATATATATATATATATATATATATATATATATATAATCACTATATACAGTGTTGCACACTCAACTAGAATAATGGCTTGAGTCATTTGAAATTTTCTGTTGCATAAGTAAGGAATCTGAGTAGAGTGAGGCCAAAAGAAGTATAGATGAAAGAATCTGATTTTCCATTATGTTTTATTTTTATTGCAATTGTTCACTATTTTTTTAAGAAAATACTATACATTTGGTTTTTATGACTGTATGCATGTCTGTATATCACATACATGCAGGGCCCACAGAGGTCAGAAGAGTGTATCAGGTATCATGGAACTGGAGCTACAGACTTCTTAATTTCCATGTGTGTGCTAGGAACTGAATCCTGGTCCTCTGCAAGAGCAGCAGAGTTCATTTTTCTATTCTTTTTTTAAATTTTTGTTGATTGGGAATTTCACATTATGCACCCAAATCTCAGTCCAGCTGCTTCCACCCCTCACCCTGGTAGTAACCCCCCAAAGGAAAACTAAAAAAGAAATAATAAAAATAAGATAAAAAGAAGAAAAATAATAAAAATACAAATAAGAATATCAATTTCAAATATAAAACAGCAAACAAACAAATATAAAACACCATTTCACTCCTCCATCTTTACCTCTCCATTGCTTCTTAATTCATCTTAGTGGCAATGGGAGCTATTGTATCATGCAGCATACTTTTGTGTTCAAACAGCTCTCCCTGCACATGTTCATTGGGTAATGTGTTATTGGCCAGGTTCAAGGCTTCTGCCCTAAGGCATGCTGTCAGCCCCCCCCCCAGGAACTCCCAGGACATCTCATTGTTGTCCCAAGCCATGCAGAACATGTGGCCATGGCTCTGCATTCTAGGATGTCATAGATGGGTTAGATATTGGAGTGTGCCAGCTCAAAGCCCTAGATGTATACTTGGGTGGCTGCTGAGGTGGCCAGTCCCACCTGCTGGGACCATCCCCTTCAGGTCAGGGGCAGTGCCAGCTTTCCTCTGTCAAGATAATCTGGGTCCATTATCTTTGGGCTGGCCAGGGACTGGGTCAGCTCTCTGGTGAGAAGGAGTGGCTCTCCTCGAATGCCAATGGGGGGTGAACCAGTGAGGCCCTCCTGTTTCAGCTCATGGATCACATAGTCCTTGTGGTAACATGGGCATAGGACATCAACAAAGATCCCAGTTGCACAGGACCAGGAACCCAGACACTGCCAGCAGCAGCAGCTTGGGCTCTGATGTCCCCATGGTCCTGGACGGCAGTGTGTGCCTCACATCAGCATGGGCCCAGCAGCAGTGTGGTTCCCAGACTCCAACATGTTCCCGGGTAGAGGTAGACACCCTGAGGAGTCGAATGGCCCATAATGGCAATAGGAACCACAGGCATGAAAATACACCCTGACATGGCCTCCTGTCACAACTCAGCCCCAGATGTCAACATAGCTTCAGGAGGAAGTGCAGGCCATGCCAATCTGCATGGCTCTGGCAGCAACATGATCCTTGGGCACCAACATGGCCTCAGGTATTGGCTAGATTCTGGCATCTATGCTGCCTTCAGTGGAAACATAGCTCCCAGGCACCAATTTGGACACATGTGGCAGCCCAAATCCCTGGCATCCTCATGGACTTTGGTGGTAACAAGAGCATTGGACATCAACACAACCACAACTGAAGGCAGGACCATCTACCCAGACATGCCCTCGGCAACAGCCCAGGATCAGATATCACTATGGCCCCTCATAGGAAGCCGGCCTCCCACATCAGCCAGTTTCTCACCAGCTCCTCTACATGACTGCCTTTCTCCAGAAGGCATGAACCTCTCACTCTCTCTCTCCCTTCCATACCCCTCCAATCATTTGCTCATCATAATGGTGCCCAACTAGCTGGGGTGGCAAGGGAGGCCCTTAACTTCTTTCTTCCAGCCCAGGGGACGCTACCCTGGTTAGCATATGTGAGTGTATCACTGCTAGTAAAGAGGTATTTTTTTAAAATTTTTATGTTAGTAAGAGTGCTTGCATGTTTGTATGTGTTCCATGTGCTTGTCTACTATCCCAGGAGGACCAAAGGGGCTATTAGATTGCCTGGAAATGGACACAGAACCTGTGTTCTCTGCTACATAGTGCATCAAGTGCTCTCCAGCCTCCAGTCCGATATCCTGATCCACCCTTATTGCTAAAACTGACTTCACTGTGTGTGTGTGTGTGTGTGTGTGTGTGTGTGTGTGTGTGTGTGTGTGTGTGTTCCTGTGTGTGTGCAAGTGCACACGTGTTTCCCTCTTAGGCTTGTATTGGACGTGGTTTTCAGTTCCTTCTGTGATCTCTTTCATTTTATTATACATTCTAATGTATTAATGGCTCTTTAATCCCTTACCTTTATTCTTCCTTATTAGTTGAGAAATCTTTCAGCATGGATGATTTGTTGTGGTATTCCTGCCCTATTCTGAAATTCTCACTGGTAACAAATTTCTTTCTGTAAAGTCTCAAAGGGAGAGGCAACAAATAATGTTCCAACATTGTCCTGTGTATTACAGGTCTATGGACACATCTAACTGAAACCTTCATTTCCTTGGTGTCCTCACTCTGCACCCCAGTCTTTGTTTTGTCATCTCCCTGCCTTTTCTTTTGGCAGTAAATTACAGTGTGTGTGTAAACCCATGCCTTCTTAAGCTGGTGAAAATAAGTGATGGGTAAGTTCTCAGGAGACTTATACCACTGTCTTAGAGGCTCATGGGTTGCTGTGGAGGAGGGGTAGGAAGAATGTAAGAGCTACAAGAAAAGGAGAAGGTTCAGGAAAGCCTGTGTTGTTCTGAGTGTGACCCAGTAATTCAATTACAACCATATAGGATATTTGGTTGACTAACTGAGCCTGCCAACCATCAATCATGGAACACAGAAGGGTCACACAGCCCTACTCCTCTCTGCTGTGCTACTGGCTATTGATGGATTCTTGGGGAGAGGAACTCATTGCCTTAAGTTATGTGCCCATAGACAATTCTGCTACCACGTTCCAATGCTTTGGGGTAAAATTTTCTTTGAAAGGAATTACTTTAAGCATAAACATCTCAAAATTGGCCTGGTATTCTTGAATAATATGTTGCTCAGTGATTTTATATTACTATAGTAGTGATTCATAAATCTCTGACTCTTAGCTTTCAAAGTCAACTATTGAAGAAGCATAGAAAATAGGCCACAATTGTTAAAGTCACCATCCATTAGCCTCTGTACTTGATTTTTAATCTATGTTCTTATTTTTCACCTATGAATCTGTGATATTGTCTATGTAACTATGTGGCCTTTGGTTAGTCATATCATCTAATGTTGGGCTTCTCATGGTCACAGTGGATAGTTCATCAGTAGTTTACTTTGTAGAGCTTCTTTCTTTCTTTCTTTCTTTCTTTCTTTCTTTCTTTCTTTCTTTCTTTCTCTCTCTCTCTCTCTCTCTTTCTTTCTTTTTCTTTCTTTCTTTCTTTGCATAAAGAAAATACATGTATTATATATATTCCATAATTTACATATCACATATATGTATATATGCATATATAAATATATACATGTATTTATTTACACTGATAAATAAATGTCTTACAGTAGAGCATAACTCTAATGTACTCCAAAAAGTATCTTAGTATTCTATTGCTATGAAGAGATGCCATGACCACCTGACCATAGCAAGTTTTATAAAAGAAAGCATTAATTGCATACTTGCTTATACTTTTAAAGGTTTAGTCCTCTGAAATTCTCATCACAGCAGAGAGCATGGCAGCATACATGGCACTGGAGCAGTAGCTGAGAGTCCAGAGAGAGAGAGGGGAGGAGAGGGAGAAGAAGAAAGAGGGGGAGGGAGAGAGGGGGAGAGACACAGAGATGGGGGGCACCTAGGCATGACCTTGGGTTTTGAAACCTCGAAGCCCACCCTCAGTGACATACATCATCTAATAGGGCCACATGTATTCTAACAAGGCCATACCCCTGAAGCTTTGTAATTCTTCCAAACAGTTTCACTCCCTGGTTACCAAACATTCAAATATATGATCCTAGTGGGGACATAATAATTCAAATCTCCACAAACAGTCTAAGTTTTTTTAAGAAACATTTTTAAAACCCGGGTGTGGTTGTACATTCTGACAGTAAAAAGCATATAGAAGAGCTATAAAAGTGTTGAAATATACTTTTTAATACTTCAAAATCAATCAGAATTTTCATTTTCAAGTTCACATCTTAATAATCGCTTGATAGGTAAGTTCTGTTGCACAGCATAGCAATCTGCATATCATATATCACCTATAATAGAGCACTTGACTGTGTTAATGCAATGCCTAACTGTAAATGTCTATAAATACAAATGAGGTGTTTAAATGTGAAGATCCTGTGGATAGATGGCAATTCCTATAATTATAGCATCATTACACCTGCTTGCACCGCACCAAATAGTCAAAGTTACAACTGTTCCTATTATTGGAAAAGTAATAACAATTATAATTGTACAATGAAGTATTAAAAAGCCTAATACTCAATTTGAAGGCAGATGAACTACAAATGCAATGAAACCTGAGCCCATCAAATTCATAGTTAATACACATATGCTACAGATAGACACTAAGGAATAAGAAGAGAACTGCGGAGTTCACATGTCTCTCCTTTCCAGATGCTCCTATTCTAATTTTTGAGTAGCATTATGGTAAGTATTTATCATCCAAGATTCATCACCAGTGTGTGTGTGTGTGTGTGTGTGTGTGTGTGTGTGTGTGTGTGTGTGTGTGTGTGTGTTTGAGTGTGTGCACATACGCATGTGTCAGTGTAAGCCAGAGGTTGTCATCAAGTGTCTTCCTCAATAACTCTCTACCTATTTTCTAAGACAGTTCTCACTGCACCTGGCTCATTGCTTTGGCTTGGTTGGTGAGCATGCTCTGGACATCCTCTTGTCTCTGCTTCTCCATGCTGAGATTACAGGTGTGCTGTGTCTGGTTGTATACATAGGTACTTGGGATTTGAACCCAGGTTCTGAAGTGTGCAAACATTTTACTCACTAAGCCATCTCCCCATCTCTTATTTCAACATTTTTAGAGACATGCATAGACTAACATTAAAGGGATGAAAGTGTAAATGAGGTAGATGCCTTTTAGGGTTATTTGTATTGAGGTCAATTGCTTAGAAAACTGGGAATAATACATCTGTGATTTTTACAAGTAGATGTCTTTCAGTTTATTTGTATTGAGGTCAATTGCTTAGAAAACTGGGGATAATAACCTGTGAATTTTACTTGTAAAAGTTTATCATTTAAATCTGTGACTGGTAACTCACCATCATTTCGTAGAGTGAGCGGTGTAGGAGGACTGAGCACCCGAGCATTCGTCACGGCGTTTTTCACCAGACAAATATAGCTGCCAACATCTGATGTTTGCACTTTAGAAATATAAAGGTTGCCTGTCTCTTGGGATATGAACCGCCGGCTGTCCTCCGCCACAAAGGAGGGGAACTCGTTAAAGACCCAGCTATAGATGATCTCTGAAAACATATAGAATTCAGTTGTTGAATAATACAGACCACTTAACTGACAGTCAAAGCTCAAACTACAGAGTTTTACTAAACATTCTTTACACCGAAGGCAACACATATTTGATGATCAAATAATTTAATATATTATATTAAAATCATGGTTCTAACTAACGGCTGTGGGAAAAAGTCACATAATTCTCGGAGATGCTCTGCATTTACTCATTTTCATTTAGCTGTAAAGTGTATTAAAAACTCTCTTGATAGTAAGCTATGTAATAACATGAAAGTTGAAAACTGAAGAGATAATTCGTCTTTCTTCTGCCTGAAATTCATGGGTTGTTGTAGTTAACGGATTATCAAAACCTATGAAAGTGTATAAAGAGATGGTGGCATACACCATAATTGAAAACATGGGAGATATATACTTAATCCTGCTGATCTATACAGTGTTTTGATTTAGGAGATAGCTGACTTCATTTATTACTGGTTTGTTCATCAAATACTGGTTGTGGATGACCTTAGTCCAGACATAATTCCAAAGAGAAAAGGAAAATGTCACAATTTCTTGGAGCTATCCATATAATGGGGAGAAAGAAAGAGTATAAGGATGACAGAGTAATGTAAGGTTAATGAATGGTATTGAAAAATGACAGAGAAAAGGTGACAGATTAATACAGTCAACACTATGTAAGCTGCTAGGGGACCTCATGAGGTAGCTGTGGGATTCCTTCAGAGTGTAATGCAAGAGAGAGTCAGACTGCCTTATGCCCAAGCTTGCCTCATCTGCACCCTGCTCTACTTACTGGAAAGGAGTTAGGAAGCCCATCCTATACAAAAGTAGAAGGGGTCAGGACTCCACTTTTTAAAGATTGCTGGTGAATAACTTCCTTGGGTCCCATTATTTCTTGCAATGTTGCATGGTTAAGATCTTCAATTTCTTTATATCACTCTAAAAAAATAAAACTCTGCAGACCTATGCATTATTGTGAAACTAAGCCCGGGGAAACCTGTGGCTTTGGGCTCCTAGGACTATGCCTCTGAAGCTATGTAAACAAATCCTAAAATCCTTCTGATTGAATTAAAATCAGTCTATGTTTCATAAAACTATAGAAAGCAGCAGACAAAGAAAGACTTAATTCTGGGAATGAGCTGCAGAATTTTTAAAATCCGGTTGTTAGTAGTTGAAATCCATACTTAAATACGTGACTGGAAAAAGAAAATTGTGATTGGCTTCTAATGGACAATCTCTTAATTTCAATGTGACTAGTTAAAGGGGAAAATTAATCCATATGTAGTCCAAAATGGTTAAGATGGCACTTTTTCAAACATATTTTGCAAAAGTAAAATATTTTAAAAAATAACTATTAAAAAAGAAAAATGACAGAGAAAGGGAGAAGAAAACTATAATATCTCCACTGAGCTAGAGAGTGGTCAGACTGTAAAAGAACCTGGGGATTGTATTTCAAACAGTCCTTCTGACTCTGACAAATTAATGACCAGGAGAAGAGCAAACAGGAGCAATACATCCACAACCACAGGAAGCTGTTGTAAATAGTTACAAAAGACATTGCTTCTGAGTGACAGTGAAAATGGTGATAGTGAGGAGCCACAGGCTCTTGACTGTGTAGAGAACATTCAAGAGTACAGGGACAGAGAGACACTCAGCAGTCAAGAGTACTTGCTGCTCTTGTAGTGACCTAAGTGGGTTCCTAGTATACACCTTGTGTGGCGCATAACTGCCTGTAACTTGGGTTCTAGAGGACTCGACACTCTCAGGCCTCTTTCTGAGCATCTGTATTCACATGCACACATAACACACACACACACACACACACACACACACACACACACACACACACACACACACACAAGTCACACCCAGACACATAGCCTATATATAAATAAATAAATTTAAATTAAGACTATGACAAGAATTAAGGAAAAGAGATCAGTCATGATAAACAGGAAAAGACAAAGATTAAGGATTTGAATGTAAGCAACTGAGCAGTGTAGGAGAGAATATGCATTTATCTCTTCTAGATGGGACAATGATAAAAAGCATTGTCCACATTAGAGATGTTGACACAGTGAAATTGGTGCTTTAACCATGAACCCTCAAACCGATATATTATCAGTTATACAATTTGGATTCAAGAAGGAAGGTCTTTAAATTTGAAGACAGGGACATTGAAACCTCAGTTGGCTTCAAACTCACCTATATCTTTCCTAGAAGAACAGATCCCACAGCCTCCCTTTTGCGGAGTTACATGGTTGACAAGGCAAGTTAATTGAGGCTTTAAAATATCCAACTTGCTATTATAACCTATCTTTGGAATTAGAAAGATTGGCTTTTATTGTCTTTTTCTTTATTCCTTTTAATCACCTTCTGATCCCTCTTTATCCTGTCATGGATTGTTAAAAGTCAGGTCCCATCTCTTCTGTTTACTTCAAAATGGGGAACCTGGCCAGGAGCCTGAATTTCAGATGCTCAGGGAAACTTGAAAATACTGTGGGAGACAAAGCTCCAACCAGGCATCTCTCATCACTAAATGAAACCCTCAGCATTGGAATTTGGTTATATCTTACTGAGTTTTTAGCCATCGTGGCCCTATAGAAACCCCCTAAACAATCCAGGCTATGACCAAGGCTATTTGCTGTCCATAAACTGATGATAAGGCCCTATTGTAGAAGGCAACAGATATATAAATCACTGAACACAGAGAAGACAAGCTGGTGTCTACCTAGAGTCTTTACATGTACTGGCTAGTGTTCATGGTACTGGAAGGTAGATACTCTGCACACTACAGAGAAGAAAGTTAAATACATACCAAATCCAGCTACAAACACATGATCTACAATAGTGATCTGCTTGCTTGACATTCTAGTGCAATAGTTTCATAAAAGCTGTTGGAGTAACCAACCACTATGTTATAGGGAATAAAGTTCACTCAATTAGATGGAACCCATATCTGACACTGCTTTTGTGGCCAAAAACCTAAGACTAGATAGGACATGGTCTAGGAGAAAAACCAAATACCATTGCTCCGCTAAAAGAACATTGCAATAAATAGATTCCTAATGCATTGTGCTATACTTATAGATTGTCCTGCTTAGTCATCATCAGAGAAGCGTCCTCCTGCAATAGTTGGGAACAAATACTGAGATCCACTGTTAGAAAATATTCAGAGCGTGACAGACTTCAAACATTCAGTCATAAATGGGATGTCTCCATCAAATACCTTCGCCTCAGGTCTCAGTGAGTTATGTAGAAGAGGAAGCAGATATACTGTAAGCACCAGAGGGGATGAAGAGCACCAAGGGAGCATGGTCTTATAGACAGAACAGGACTGACATACAAAGAACCTATATAGATCTAAGGCTGATGGAATCCCAGTTTTTTAAAGGGAAAATGAAATGACACATGCCCCCATCCCTAAAACAAAACCCAATTTGTAGCATTCACAAAGGAAAACTTAGTTTTTTCTAATGAAGTCTCATTAGGTATACAAAGCAAACATAAGGGTAGTCTCTGCTCCCAGCAATAGATAATCAATAAAGACAAACTTAGTAAATCAGTGGTATCTTTGGAGGTTTTCTTTTAAACCTTATGGACATTTTGCTTATGGATTATAGTTATTTTTAAAATGAGTTTTCTGTGTGTGCTAATGTGTGCATCTTAGCATCTTAGTTTCTTGTGCTTTTTCTTTTGCCTTTTTTATGCTTGCTTGATTATCTTATCATACTCTGCTGTTTTCTTTTTATTTTATAGTATTATTATTAATTATTTAGATTCCTGTTTATTTTTTCTTAAGACAGAGAATGAAGGGGTATAGATTTGAGTAGGTGATGAAGTGGGGGTGGATCTGTAGGCACTCCATAATCATAATTATTGAATGAAAAAAACTATTATCAACTAAAAAGAAGAAATAGTTAGAAATATTCAAGTGCACTTATAATGATTGAGCCCATACATGGAGTGTAAGTGAAACACATACCTTGCTAATTAGACCTTAACTGCAAGGACTTTAGTCTGAGTATGTGGTCCCTCTAAATAATAACCCAATACAAGTTTCACTTGTCATTCACACACAATTCTCAGAAATTTAATATTTCAGTTTTACTGAGGTCTTCTCAATTCTTTGCTTGCCATTTGAAATTTAAAGGGACAGAGAATAATGAACAATTAGAAGCTGTCACTTAGAGAATCACTATTTCTTATACTGATAGAAATTTGTTGAGCCAATAATTTGTAAAGTATTTTGAGAGTAGGGCACTGGTACACGTTTAACATCTCATAATTTAATGGAAATGTGGGGGCTCAGAAATGCTGATTTATTTCTGCAGTTGAGTTTACTTTTTCACATAGCCAAGTGGTTTGCAATGCCAAGAAAGGAGAACATTGCACAATAACACAGCTGTCGCCCTGAAACTGGGTTAGATTTCCTGCCTGTACCCAAAATAGAAATACTGAGTAGAGTCAAACATCTTCTCAGATCTCTGTTTACATTCTCTATGATGGGTTTTTATTATCTGTTAACATTCACTTAAAACCTCTTCAAACTTTACTTTCACAATAAAGAAGAATACAGTTACTTTAAGGACGATGTTATAGTCTAAGGACTATAAAATAGTTCAGGGAGACTAGAAAACATGATTGTCTCTGTGCTTTAGTCTTTACTTTGTGGACTACTTTAAGTATGCCCATCTCTTTAAAATAACCAAATATGTATTGATTTATTAAATAATAACATTGTGATATGTTTCATTTCAGAATATATTGAGACTAAGTGGTAAGCAATGATTTTCCCATTTCAAAGATGTCTTTTAAATAGAATACTAAATATTTCTCCTGTATATAAATTTGTCTTATAAACCCAGGCTTTTGGTTTCTCCTTGGAGACTATTTCTCTTTTTATGTTGAACACTAATTTATTCTAGTTCATTAGGAGTTTAACCCATTCAGATCATGGCTTGATGGATGTGTTTTATATGAACTTATGCTCTCTAGATAACCCAAATACTAATCCTTAATACTGATGTACTCAAGTTTACAGACTTTAAAGCAGATTTCTGTAATATAAAAATACACAGACACACATACCACACACATACACATACAGACATACACATAATCATAGACACAGACCCACACACAGACACACACAGACACACAGACACACAGACACACAGACACACACACACACACACACACACACACACACACACAGACACACAGACACACAGACACACACACACACACACACACACACACACACACACACACACACACACAGCATATCTCTTCAGGATAAAAACTCAGAACTACATTCTACTGAATGTAGAAAAACCAAAAAATTCCTCTTCCTAAATTCTTAACTTCTTAAGGATTTACAAGGATTGCCGGGCGTTTGGTGGTGCATACCTTTCATACCAGCACTCAGAAGGCAGAGGCAGGTGGATCTCTGTAAGTTCGAGGCCAGCCTGGTCTCCAGAGTGAGTGCCAGGATAGGCTCCAAAGCTACACAGAGAAAACCTGTCTTGAAAAAAACAAAAACAAAACAAAACAAAAAGACAAAGATTTCAACACCTGCTCTTCCTGTGATATCCCAGAGTCCTAGAAGTCCAGTGAGAACTACAAGCCATCCAATTTGTAAGTGAATTAAAATTCTGAATGTGTATGAATAATATCACCTTCTATTCAGAGACTTTCTCTCCAAATTTCACCCCAAACACTATTAGAATAAATTAATTCAGCTGTGCAACATACCAATTATGAATTATTTGCAACACAATGTAAGAACTTAATATCTCTTAAAACAGCCACAGAAATGACATACCTAGTGATAAGTGTATACTATGTAGTAAAATATCTAGGCTATGAGAATTATGACACTGATGAGAGAATGTGATTGGAATGCCAAGAAATGGATATGCATCATATTCATGGGTTGGAAGTACATATATTGATAAAAATCAATATTACCCTAAGATTTTAAAGTCAGTATAAAGTAACAATGGCATCCATTGAATCTAAAGTAGCATTCACAAAAATTACATGACCACACACCCCATTGAATAACCAAAGCTATCTTGAATCAAAAGAACCTAATGGTCTATTACAGACCTGATTTTAAAATGCAAGACAAGTGCATACTTAAAAAATAAAGGTGTTGACATCAGGACATATACTGATGAATGGAACAGAGCAGAGAGCCTAGATAAAAATGAACATATTTGTAGCTCAATAATAACAAAGGCTCTAAGAACAGGCAAGAAGAAATAGCAACCTTCTCAGTAAATGGTGCTGGGAAATTTGTGTATTCACATGCAGGCTACTGCAAGTAGACCATCTGTTACCTGTAAGAAAAAAATGAGCCTTGAGTTAACTGAATCCTTAGCTGAAGCCAGGAAGCTACACTGAAGCACTAGGTATATGATTTGGAATTTGGAGTGGACATTTGTTTGTTTGTTTTCAGATGATTCTGTAAAGGAGAGGAATAGAAGTAAAGATCTATACAAAAGTTTCCATGCAGAGAAGCATGCAATAAAGAGAACTAATATACAGCTTGTAAAGTAAAAGAATATTTGTAAACTCTACATCTGATAGGGAATTTTTCTCCACAATACATAAAGAGCTAAAAAAACCATAAAACATACAAAAAACAAAGTGAGCTTTAGATCTGAGCAGATGTTTATGAAAAGAAGACATCCAATTATTGCACACAAAAATGTTATGACTCATCATCAACAAAGACTGAGTTAATAGGGCTGGAGAGATAGTGTAGCAGTTAAGAGTACTTGCAGCACTTGCATAGCACTTAGGTTAGATTCCCAGCACCCACATAATAGGTCACAACCATCTTGACTCCTGTTCCAACAGAGCTGACCCCCTCTTCTGTCTTCTGTGTGTACTGCATGCACATGGGACTGTAGAGGCTTTGGAGAAAGGAACATGAATTATTACATGCTGTTTCTGGGGATGGGAGCTCCAGCCACTAAGACAAACTTGGCAGCAATGTCTCAGAACAGAGAAAACTAGAATGATGATGAGATCTTTCAAGCCTACCAGTTATATATTAAAGGAAATGAAATGATGTAAAGGGATACCTGAACATTCAATCCAGTGCAATTTGCTGCAGCAGAGAGATGGAAATAATCTAAGCATCCATCAAGTGATATATAGAAAAAAATACAGTGTGAATACAACAGTGGAAGACCATTGAGCCACTGACTGAGGAAATTCTGTCATCTGTGGTAACATGGATAGAACTGAAGTTCATGATGGTAAATGAAATAAAGCAGACACAGAAAGGTGAGTACATCCTCATTCACATGTGGGATCTAAAACAGAAGTAGAAGTTGAGGATAGAATGCTAGTTACCAGTGGTTAGGAGGAGTGTGAGGTGAAATTCTGGCATGATGGATGAAAGTTAATTAATGTTCATGATGCTGCAAAAAAAAGATGTAGAATTTCTCATTTATTGTTGCCTATCACACTGACTATAATCGCTTCTTTAATGCAGTACTAAAAACCTAGAATATCCAGACTGGAGATAGGGCTCAGTGGTCAAGAACACTGGTTGTCCCTCCAACAACTTCTATTCTTAGCATCCACATGTTAGCTCACACTATTTGCATCTCTAGTCCCAGGAAATCTGCTACCTGTTCTGTCTTCCATAGACACTAGCCACACAAGTAGTGTGCAGACATGCATGCAGATAAATCAACCAAACACCTATTTTTTAAAGGTAGAAAAGTGAACTTATTCTATGAAGTTGTTATAAATGAGATGCCCTTTGCCTAATAACATATTGTACAAATTATTAAAACATCATTATATATATATACATATATATATATATTATATACATTATAGACAGCTAAAACATTTTAAGAAGTTCATACCTATCTTTAACAACACCATGTCTTGAACATACATCCACATTCAATATAACACATGAGGATTTTATTTTCTTTTGTGACTTTCTGATTGTTAATAAGCTAATGACCCGCCATGGTAATATCAACTCCACAGAAGAAACCAATCTGGGAGTTATTTTTTAAACTTTGTCATTTTGCCACTAACTTACTCCATTTTTCATATCTCCTCTTAATTAAATCATAACAAGGAGCGATTGTTATAATGAGCAATGGAATTAAAACTAAATTTAGTAGGGAAGTTAAATTTCCATTTCTTAAATGTGGTGTGGGGATGGGTTCTGTCTGCCTTGTAACAGAAGATCGAGACTTACAGTTTCACGCATTGCAAACCTTCAACCCTGTTCTGCAATTTATTCAGTGCCAAAGTTTTTGTTGTTCTCTTTGCTCCCCTGGCAAACAAAATGATTACTTAAATGATAGATCGTCATATCCATGGGGTGTAAAAACAGGCATTTCCATATGAGTGAGGATGCTCATTTGTCATGGTTGTATTGTATGGATGAAAAAAAGGGTATAAGAATGGGTAATGAGACCGTGTACTGGACTCTAAGGTCCTTGAAATAATCTCAGAGAGCAAGCAATCATATGTGGTTCATTTCAGAATTCTCTAATATAGCTGCAATTTGGGAAATAACCATTCTTCTTTCTAATAATGTGAGTACACAGAGAAACTATTGGTCAAGGATTCAGAAAGGCCATCATGCAAACAGCATCAGCGAAGTTCACTGGCTCAATTAATAATGGCAATCTCCCCCAGGAACCTAGCTTTTCTCTCCCTGCAGCCACTGAAGGGGGGATTCAAAAACTAGCAACTTCTTTATTTTTATGCTTTCTTCAACTTTATTCTGTATGTTAAAGTTCAAGTAATTATGCACATTAACAAAAGGCTCTGGCTGTCCCTGTGTTTGCCTACTCCTATATCATGAGACTTTATGTTATTTGTCAAATAACTAGAATTTGGTTTATTACAAAGTATAACTTAACTTTCAGTGTTTAATGGTTACATTTTTATTTTCAATTTGACATTCTTTAGTATTTTGCATTATTTTTTACTGATGCAACTGAAGTACATATTATAAACAGTTTAATATTTGCTAATTATAACATTTATTTTAATTACATTGCCAATTATGACAACCTCTCCTTATGATGATTTAATTAAGGGATGACACTTGAATAGGATAATAGAATAAGTTAGTGGCAAAATGTAAGTTTAAAAAATCTAGGATTGTTTTCTTGCATGGAATTGATGCAACCATATTGGGTTGTTAACTTATTAATGTTACAAAAAGAAACTATAGAGAATTTTCCAGTATTCCTTGCAACTGAGCATAAGCAAAATCAGAAACTAATAAGAAATACCCTTTAAAAACTATGTGTATGCATGTAAATATTATGTGTATAATATATGGAGCATGTGTGCATTGCAGAAAGAGTCAAGAAGGGGATACATATGATACTCTGGAACTTAGTTAAAGGCAGTCATGATCTGTACAATATAGGTGCTAGAAACAGCACTCTAGTCCTTTGCAAGAGGAATAAATGCTCTTAACCACCAAGCCAGCTCTTGACCCCAAGGCATACATATTTCTTTTATTGATGAGTATCATTGCTGTAACAGAAAATGTCACTGTTAGCCATGTCAAGTGCTCTTGGAAAATAAAACCTGTCTTCCTTTTTTCAACACTGTATTTTTCACAAACTCAATATCTGTTCTGTAGCTGAATAGTAAATTCCAAATATGTGACTAGTTATGACAAATCATATTTATACAGGTATGTAGAACTTGTTAAAATTTTAAGAACAAGCATGGATCAGTTTACATAATTTAACTTGCACTAAAAGTTTATTAGAGTATAGATGGACTTGATTTGTTCCACTGAGTCAATTACATGGATTCTTAGAAATTGGAGGTAAATTCGAATTGGAGATATTTTTGGATTATTTGTAGTTTTATGTGTGGTCTGTTTCATTGCCTCTGCTTTGACATGTTTAATTGGAGTTTTGTTGAGATTGGTTTGACAGTTTGAACTGTTAAATGGAGCATACATAAAAACCATCTTGGTGGCTAGATTCATAGTGAGTTTTGTAATAAAGACCACCATAGTGATAGGAGTTGGGAGCTTCCTGTCCAATAGAATACTTGCTTACCATGAATAAAGACATGAATTTGATTCCTAGAATTGATGTGGCATACTTTGTAATCCCAGTGATGGGGAGGGACAGGCAAATGGATTCCTGGCACTCCCTGGTTAGCCTGCCTGGTCTACTTGATGGGTCCAGTCCAGGACAGTGAGTGATTCTGCCTCAAAATAAAAACATGGCAGGTTCCTGTGGAAGGATACCAAAATATCCCCTCCGGCAATCACATGCAGGCTTATGAATGTGTATCTGTGCCCACAGGCACATGCACTCATATATACAAGTTACACAAAGTGGTAACACTTCATTACACACAAAACACTGCCTAGGGTATTATGGAATACAATTGGGGCTTGGAAAGGTATGTAAGGGAGTTTGATATCAGTCTCATATTACACATTTTCCACTTAATTCTTCCTTCCTCTCCATACTACTTATATATGTGAAGGTATCATGGGAGGGAAGACATTTGGCTTTAATATCATAATATCAGAACTTCAGAGATCTCTTTAATCATCTTCTGATCTTTTGAGCAGGATATGAAGCTTTATTAAAGCTCTAGTCTTGTTATCTGTAACCCGAACTGAAGGTAGAGTAGATTAAATGAGATAATAGAGAAAAGGTTAATCATTCAGAAATGTGCCAATTCATTTTAATTACCAATTTAATCCTCTTCAACATTGAAAATAGTGGGACAACCAGGCAGTACATTTCAGTGTTAGAGGACACAGTTGAGTTTGCTTAGATCACACAAAAATTACCCTTTATCATCAGGCCATATTTTGTCAACTATTGTACTCTGGTTTTCCAGTTTTTCTTTCAGTTTTTATGAAAAGAGATGATGATATTGTTTGATATATTAATGTCCAGAAGAATCAGAACACATAGATAAGTGCCCAAACTGAAATAACTGTTCTACATAGGCAGCATTGTCTCACAAGAAATGTTTTAGCCCATTGTAACAATAGAAATTTATCTTGTTCCTTGTACAATAGAATTTAATCTCTGAAATGTGTCAAAAGTTTCTTCCCAATAAAGATATAGTTATCAGCAAATAGTGTAAGAGAAATAAAAATAATACAGGTGTCCTGTTCATCACTAATCCCAAGAGAATCAAGATATTTTAAAATATGTTGTAAAAGATGCAAGAGGAATGTTGTCATCTGCTTTAAAAATAAAATTATCCTAATACAAAACAACCTTCATTGTCACATTACATTAGTTACCTTTGCTGAACAGAACAAAATACTAATTCACTTTAAGGGTTTTTTTTCACTTTAAGGTTTTAAGACATGTATTTTTATTATGCTTATTACCTAAAATCAAAAGAAGTAGAATTCTACTTTAAAATTATAATGTCACCGAGACAAAATAAAATTTTATGTGCACATAATTAAAAGCCACATTAGCCAAATGGAAGATAAGAAAGGAATATTTATAACAGAAGCAGCAGCAAGTTGGCATTATTCATGATCCTCAAGATGAAAAGTTCTGAGCTAGTGTATTTCAGGCTCAGGTTTTCATGTGACTACACCAATTAGGTGACAGCAGCTATTTTTATTTTCTCCGCAGAATGTTTCACACCATAGACACAACTTGTATCCCAGAAGCCTTTTGTCTAGATGTAAAGGTCACTGGTTACTTTTTAAAAACACAACCCAAATTTCTTGCTTAGCTAAGGGGTTTTGAAATTATTGTGAACCCTAATTGGTGTCAGTTCTTGGTCCAGAATTTATTCCACAGTGAACAATAGTTAGCAGCACAGGTTCAATTTAGGATTTGAACTTCACATAAAAAAGTATCTACTCAACATTCCCCTACTATGTGCCAGTAAAACTTATATATTCCAATCCTGTATCAGAAGTATAAAATCTGTGTTCTAGAATATTGTCAGGGATTATGACATGATATGTTTATAAAACTGAAGATTTTAGCTTAAAGTAGATATGTATGGAAAACTATGGACAGTTGTGAGTTGCATCTACTTGGCACTACCAAAATTAGGGAGAAATTTATTCTCTCAAAAATCAGAACATTGGAGGGCAAATGGTAACAACCTCAGTGAATATTTTTATTCTCACACCAAGCTTTCAGACACAGAGTTAGAGAAATGGTCTCTGTGAGTGTGATTTATTGAAGGCATGTTCCCAAAGGGTGGGAGCTAGTAAGGATGCAGCACAGCAAAGCAGGGATGTGCTGTCTGATACAGACTGACTTATGACCATTCCCTTTCATACCCTCAGATGCACATTTCACTACAGAACTGGCAAGTGACAGACTGGAAGCAGCAGAAACCAGCCATTGTATTATCTGCCCCTGTCACTTGGGTATTGTTTCCTGGGTGAGGAATTTTGAGTGGAGCATGATAGAAAACATAATCTATGGTGTGAGAAAATGTCTGAGTAAAGGGAAGAAACCAAAACTCATAGCAGCTGATGCATGGGTGCCCCGGCCATGTGAGGTCTATCCAACAGCCATTGTTTGGATCTGAGATACTTAAAACTCACTATGTTTCCTGCAGTACACTCTATTCACATAATTCATTTACTCTTTAGCCCATCTTAAAGATGAAAAAACTATGACACAGAGATTAGTAAATTATTAAGAATTATTACTAAATGTAAAATGAAAACCTGTCACACATTTGTTCGATTGAGTTATATTAGCATAGGGTCTGACTTGAAAACTGAAAAGTCTAGTGATGGAAATTATGACTGATCAGAAGAGTGTCTACATCCTATTGTCCAGAAGACAAGCAAATTGCAGATGTTTATGCTGATGTTGTACCATGAATGCAGAGATGCACCATGTAAGCCAGGTTTTTCAAACTGACAGAGACCGGGTATGGGGCAGCAGCATCATGCCTGGAATGTTGATGTCAGCATGGACAAGGGAGATTTGCAAATGGTTAACAACCCAAGTCCCATAAAGTGAAAGAACAATGTTAGAGTCTACAAGATGGAGAGTTTCAAGAATTCAACTTGGGTGAAATTCAATATCAGAAAAATGAAGTCTCTGTCCAGCAAAATAAAATTTCCTCATTTTCTTGTATGTACTTAGTAAAATATTACTTTAAATTCACAGGATATTTCTCATCATATATAACTACAAAGAATTTTAACTATACTATGTGTACTGAGAGCAAAAGTAAGTTCACCAAGTATACACTATCCAAAGCACTCAGCAATTTTACTGACAGTGAAATTTTAAAGTATTTATTTAAAATTTATTTAAAAGTAATTTAATTTCATACTATGAAATTTTATCTTATAAATTTTAGTATTTACCATAATGCAAATATTAACAGAAACAAATGTGAGCTTTATGACGCATCTCCCTTCTGAGTAGAGACAAGGAACAAACCCCCTAAGATTTATGATTTGCCTAAATTTTAGATATTAAATGTGAAACTCAGGTATCTGGGACAGTCTACATTTACCTTATAGATGCAGCAAGCAATTACAAGAAAGATAAATTGATATAATAAGATTGTCCCTCAACTTCTTACACGCAATGTCATTTTTTTTCTGTTTGTGCATTCACAGCTTAAATAGCAGCCATTAATCCTTCATGAAACTCTTTAACGCTTTAATCAGAAGGAGTTTATTTGTCATGGTGCCACATGCCACATAGGAGTAGTAGGTACTGTCTCTTCATCAGGAAAATGTGAAATGGTTTATTTTCTGCTCCAAGAGTTTGTCCTTATGGCTCACCTGCTCCAGAAAAAAAAATCTAATCATAAACACATATTAATCTAGGCTGATGTGCAATCACTATAATACATCTTCAAATTACTATTCACTCAAATTCACATAGCATGACAATTTGGCCTCGTCATTTTATGAGTCCTTTGAAGAAATATAAAGATAATGGAGTTACTGAAATAACATGTTCAAGATTTTTGAAAGGTTTATGAAGGACATATTCAAGATTTTGGAAAGTTCTGAAGGAGACTTCTCTGTTAAAAATGTAAATTGTTTTGAAGTTTATAAATTATGCTGATGCCATAGTCTCCCTGTAGTCAATTTTGTCAAACTAAAATCAACATTTATTTGTGAACTAGACAATATAGCTATGTCTATTACTAAACAGCACAGGGTTCTTAGCAATTAAGAAGCTCATTGAAAGGGAAATGTGGGAGGTGGGAGGTTAAAGTGAGGAAAAACCATGATCAGAATATATTGTGTGAAAGAAATTATCTTTAACTTAAAAAAGTAAATAAATGAAGGCAATGTGCCTTGAAAATATAGATATGTTTAAAGTACCCAAGTGACCCCTGGATTGAATGTAATAACCATGTTCTATCAAATACATATGTCATTTCATATGTGTACTACAAAAGCAATAGGTCTAATTGGAATAAACCATGATGCTGAGGAAACTCTTTCCCATTTTCTCTCTTTTACTTTTAATTACATGACCAAAAGTTTGGCTGAATTTCATTACTTCCATTTGTTTTATTTTGTTTTTTTAGATTTTAAAATGTGTGTGTGTGTGTGTGTGTGTGTGTGTGTGTGTGTGTGTGTGTGTGCTTGTGTGTATGCATTTAAATGTGTGTGTATATGTGCATGAGTGCCTGTGTGCATGTGTGTGCATGGCTGTGTGCTAGCATGTGTATGAGTGTTTGTGTGTGTATGTGTGTGTGCATATGTGTGTGTATGCCTCTCTTTGTGTGTATGCGTGTGTGTGTGTGTTACCTGAATATGTATGCAGCTGTTAGAGTTACAGCGGGTGTGAGTTACCACTGATATTGGATGGTAGGAAATGAACTTGTGTCTTCTGCCAGAGCAGCAAGTGTTATTAATTATTAATCATCTCCTCAGCCCTGACCTCAGTTTCTTACCTAAGCTTCCCCCAGTGAGCTCCCACCCATTTTAGTCTTTAACACTTCCCCATGTCCAGGAAGTTTACTCTTGAAGTCAAAACATGCTCAGACTCTTTATTTGCTGTTGACTGCCCAGATGTGCTCTGTGTGCTCTCAGCAATGTGGTCTCTGCAGTTGTTTTACTTTTAAGCCACTATTTCTAGTTTATTTTCTCATTAATAATTCTAGTGATTGTCTCAGTGATCTCTGTGTACAATTGCTAGGTTATTAATAACTATAATAAATGGCATAAAATATGTAATTTTTGCGATTCAGGAACAAATGCTACAGTTTTAAAAGTAGGCAAATGTTGTGTCTTTAGTGATTGCTTGTACCAAGATGAAACATGAGTTAGAGACGGTAGATAGATGTTCTAAAGGACCACAGAACTTGGGAGTCAGAGGCAGGCAGAACTCAGCCTGGTGTACAAAGGAAGTTCCAGAGGCTCCAAAACAAAACAAAGAAAACCTGTCTCAAAAAAAAATGGCCACAGAATTAGAAGCAGAACAGTAGAGATACAAAGGAGTAATTCTAATTTATAGGTCTAGTTTGAGGAAAATATAGTTTAGGGAGGAACACGATGTATTATGTCACAGAGCAGGTAGAGCAAGTGGATAGATTCTTTCTTTTTTAATGTAAGAATGTTTCCTTTATTTGTAAGAAAGAAAACTTTACATCACTGGAGTTAGTTGCCCAAATAGTCACCATTAAGTGACAAAAAGTGACTTTTGAGTACTCATCTTTCTGTTCATGATCCAAGCCACATGGAGCTTCAACTCAGTTGAAGACATAAGAAATAAAAGAAAAAAACAGAACAAGATTTTATATCAATGCTACCACATGTTTGAATCCTGGTGTCATCAGCTGACATTAGCATGGTCTTCAGCTAATAGTCTGGCCTGCCCAGTTTCTTCATCTGTGAAATTATCACAGTGACCACTCTTAAAGAATTTTACAAATGTGATAACCTTGAATTCAAGAATGCAGCATGTACATTTCAGAATTAAAACAAAACAAAACAAAACAAAAAAGGCCATGCCTATTAGAAGACTAGGCAGGGCTCCAGCTCATGGACCTTCCTACTCTCTAGATTCCCTCCAAAAAAAACCTTCTGTACATAAAACCAGAGACCACACCTCCCAGGAGAACAGTTTAGCTTTAGCAAACACCAGACACATCTACCTATCCCACCCACCTCTCTGGAAACCAGCAAAACAGGTAGGCCATCCACCCTACTCCCAGTACTCCCTCCCCTCCACTTAGCCATATTCCAGCCCCAAACTCAAAGGACACTCCATACTTGACCAGAGGCCACAATGGCCATTAGAAGTGCAGCTTCTAACACAATCAGATACTTCCTGCTGGATCAAAAGCCAAGCAGCCTGCTAGAACTTCTGCTTCCAACTTGGGTAGAGACACCTTGCTCTATAAGGGAATACCCCAGCCACCACAAGAAGTCCTGCCCCTAATTTAGGTTGAGACTATCTGCTCAACCACAGGCCACACAAGCCAAAAGACCAGAGAGGAAACCAAGGAGCAAAATAGTCAACCAGCAAGGATGAACCCAGGAAATGTCACCTAGACAAATAATAAGCACAAACCCAGATGCCTTGACACCAGTGTAAAATACAATCAACAGCTAGCCAGAGCCCAGCTATTCTACTACAGCAAAGCCTTGAATATTACAACATGATTGAAGAACAAAAAAGCACTTAAAACCAACCTTTTGTAGACAATAGATGTCCTTAAAGAAGTAAATAAACCCCTCAAATAAAGTCAGAGAAATAAAAAAATAGTTGGAGACAAGAAAAGTATTCAAGACCTGAAAATGAAAATAAAAACAATAACGTAAAGACAAACTGAAGGATGTCTAGAAATGGAAAATCTAAGAAAGTATACATGAATTAGAGATGTAAGTATCACCAACAGGATAGAAGAGAGAATCTTGGTTGTTGAAGAAAATATAGAAGGAAATGGATACATAAGTCAAAGAAAATGTTAAATCTACAGAAACTCCTGACACAAAAACATCCTGGAAATCTGGTGCACTATGAAAAGATCAAACCTAAGAATAAACAGAAATAGAAGGAGAAGAATCTCAGCTCAAAGTCCAGAAAACATTTTGAAAAACAACAGAAAAAAATAGAAGAAAAATTTCTTAACCTAAAGAGGAACATGCCTCTAAAGATATAAGAAGCTTACAGAATACAAAATAGACTAGACTGGAAAAGAAAATCCCCTCATCACATAATAATCAAAACACTAAACACAGAGAACAAAAATACAATATTAAAAGCTGCAAGAGATAAAGGCAAAGTAACATATAAAGTAAGACTTATAAGAATTACAACTTACTTCTCAATGGGGGCTCTAAAAGCCAGAAGGTCCTAAACAGATGTCTTGCAAACTCCAAGAGATCATAAATGTCAGCCCATAGTACTATATCCAGAAAAAGTATCAATCACCATAGATGGAGAAAACAGGATTTTCCATGATAAAGTCAAATTTAAACAATGTGTGTGTGCAAATCCATCCTTATAGAATATAAAGTATACTAGAAAGAATACTTCAGCCCAAACAGCCCATAAAAGCACAGGAAACAGATAATCTCACACCAGCAAACCAAAAGAAGGGGAGCAATGTTTGTGGGAGTGTGGGAGCCAGAGGGTTTGAGGACACCAGAAGAACATGGCCCACAGAATAAATAAGCAGGGCCATAGGGGCTCACAGAGACCAGTGGCAACCACAGGGTCTGCATGGGTCTGCTTCTGGACTTTTTTATAAATGCTTTGGCTCATTAGCTTGGGATTTTTGTTGGATTCCTAAGAATGAGAGTTGGGGTATCTCTGACTCTTTTGCCTGCTTGGGGGACCATTGTCCTCCCTTCATCCAGCCTTGATATGAGAGTCTATGTCAAGTCTTATTGCATCTTACTGTTATGTTGAGTTTGGTTGGCATCACTGCTCTTTTCTGAAAAGAAAGGGATCTGGGGAAAGGAGAGCTGGTTGGGAAGGCCATGATTGGGACATATTGTGTGAAAGAAGAATAATAAATTAAAAATATAAAAAAATATTTTGTTGTTTCCTACTTGTATAGACTCAACTAAGAAGTCACCTTACAAATAAAACTGGACCAGTGAGATGACTTAGTAGACAAAGGTGCCTACTAGCAAAATCTGAGTTGAACCTCTGGGATCCACATTGTCAAAGGAGAGAACTGAATCTTGAGATCCAGGGCTCTCCATAACAAAATCTAATTTAGTTGTTTAAATGAAGTTCAAACACTACAGCCTCTTATTTAATAACATTATATACATGAAAAAGATATTTGCTTTTACCCTGCAATAATATACCCATCTGCTGTCTTGACGCCAAATAAAAAAGAGACATTATGGAGAATTGAAACAAAATTTAACATTTATTCTGAAAGAGCCCCATATCACAGCAATTATAATTAATGAGTAAGCATTGCTTTCTTCTTTCTCCCCATTCTTCCTCATAATGACTACAGGTGACTCTTGTGGGGACACTTCCTGCATAGAATTTAAAATCTATGCAGGGCCTGGATAGAGGCTCAGAGGGGTAAGGGACCTTGCTTCTCTTGCACATGTGTGCATGCACACACACACACAGAGCACATAGACATAAATGAATAGCAAAATAAATCTGAAAAACATCTACAGTAATCTATTTCTTCATATTATTTAGATGGGGTTTCACTGTGTAACTCTAACTATCTTGGAACTTGCTTTGTAGACCAGGTTGACCTCACGCTCCTAGAGAAACTCCTGCTGCTGCCTTTTGAGTGCTAAAACTAAAGGTGAGCTCTACCATGTTCAGCTTGTTCCATTTTGAATATATTTGTTTACTCTGAGAATTTCATACATGTATACAATGAATGCACACATCAATCCTAATTTCTTGTAACTTCTTGACTTCCAATGCCTCTCAAATCCTCAGATTTCATGCTCCTCCCTTTGAAAAAAGAGTCCCCTAGCCATCTTTTCCTATCCAGTATTACTGGAGGTTTTTCAAAGCCATCAAGTTGTCTCATTTTTTGATGACTCTGCAGTTATGTTTCTCTAATCATATTGTTTCACACAAGTAGAATGCTTTCCTCCCTGATCTCTTCAGTCAAGTGCCTAGGCTCCTGCTAACTACAGGAGTAGTTATTTTATGTAGTTCATTTTATGAACGTAAGCTTTGAAAGTAACTTTGTTTTTTTAATACAATCTTTTTCTGAAATTCTGTACAAGCATTATTGTTTCCTGCTTTGTTTACAATAGTAGTGATTTCTATAAACTTTCCCAGAAAGATTGTCCATCTTCCTCTCCAGATGTATTGTAAAATAATTAAGTTTAGACATGGAATGGAATGAAATACTCCATCTTCCCTACTTGTTGTACTGGAGTCTTGCTTTCTTACCCTTCTCAGATCTGAGTGCATGCAACACCTCTCCAAACTGATTCCAAGTTCAGCAGCAGGAGCTGCTGTACCATATATAACATCTGAGAAACAATTTTCTTTAAACTGATTTATTTATTGAAATGTATATAGAGGATTTCATGTCATACTGAAGATGCTTGAAATGCAATCAGATGTACTAAAGATTATAATCATTGCTCTAATTGGTGAGACTGGTTTCTATGTCAATGTACTGTCTACCCAGCAGCTCTTAAATCATTCTTTTAAAGATTAATGCAATATCTTCTTGTTTCTTTTTTAGGGGAATCAGAATGATTCTTGTGGTATGAATCAGCCTTTGCTAATAAATGAGAGTCATATTAACCTTTTGAGAATTCACATGAGTAAGTCCATGATCGGGGCTGCAAACTTACCCTCATCTCCCTTGTCTTTCATTCTATGCAATGACTGTCCTTCATGATTACTGTTAAAGCATATATTACCTTCAGAATTAGTCTGTGATTCTCCTTCCATATGCCCAATACTTCCCATCATTTAACTCTGTTATTTCTCCCTCTCTCTCTATCTCTCTCTCTCTCTCTCTCTCTCTCTCTCTCTCTCTCTCTCTCTCTCTTTCTCTGTAGAATCTTATGTGATTTAGATATATTGTCTCTCTCCATGCTCCTAAAAATTGTGAAAAATAGCTGATATATAACTAAGAATTATTGATGGATAAAAGGAAGCACAGATAATATAATGCTGACTTATCTATGTCATGGAATAATTCTTTTGTAAATTATGATACTAGGTGAAAATTTAAGGTAATAAATAAAAAATTCAGTGTTTATCTGGAAGGCTTTTCTGAACACTGTGAATATCTCCTCTTTATTCAGACCCTCTGTAGGAAGGACTGGGAACCTGAACTAAGGCCAGTGTTCTTGCCAGTTGGCTGAGCTGTAAGGATATAATTAGATTGACACAGAGCAAATAGTATTCATGAACACATGACAATAGCATTATTAGCTGCTTTCGTAAATGTTGGAAGTGGAAGAGTAAATAACAACACACTTTTCAGTGATAAGAGAAAACACCTTGCACTCAGTCACAAGATCCACCCCTTTCCTCTTGAATTCAGCTCATGAGTTTGCCATGATTGTTCTTTTAGAACACGGAACAACTCATGCCATAGCCCTCCTGTCAAGCTTCTCTTAGCTGTCAGAGCATCACTTCAGGACAGGTGCCCTTTGGGTTAGTTATGCAATAAGATTTTTAACACAGTTTGAACCTTAATTTTCATTATAATGAGATAACATCGAAGGGATGCTTTAACCTCCCTGGGTTAATAAAAACATAAACATACACTTTCCAGCTGATCATTTTTACTATTGAGGAGTAGCAGCACAGCACTGACTTTATTAACTCTGTTATGAACTCCTCAGACTGGGGGCGGGTACAATTTTAAAACACAGCATGAGAGGGAGTTGAGCCTCACTGAGAGCAAGTCATTCCTTATAATGCACTCTTTCCACCAATGACCACACCTGTGGAAGAGAAGACACTGAAGCATAGAGGGTGATCAAGGAGATGCTGCTCATTCAAGGGCCTGTGACTGACTCTGCCTAACTAACATTAGCTGTTTGGATCACAGAATGGTATCTATGAGAACACCAGGGTGTGGGTCTGCAGAGAGCCGTTCACATTTTAATAATGTCAAAATTCCATAGCAGGCTTTGCCCATGTCCCACTCCATTTGTCTCCAATTTTACTTCTGCAAAATAACATTTCACTGCTATCTTCCGTGTCTGTATGTCTGAGTCTGAGTAGTCTCCAATGTTATTAAAATGTAAAGATTCTAAAATAAACAAATTGTAGCCATTCGGTACTAGCATCTGGTAGCATCTTATTGTAACAAGCTTCTTGCCATCTACATTAATTTTCCTCAGTGTCAGCTCAGATGACATGGGCCATGTACCTCACTTGTGAAATACTGTTCTACCCACTGCAGGAATTTCCGTGCCATCTCTAACTGCTAGTTGTAAATGATGTTTTTTTCTTCTTCCCTCAGCCCAGTTATGGCACCTGAAACAATTTTTAGATATTGCTGATGACTTTGGCGTTAGGGATCATCTTTGTTAATAAGCTACTGATGAAGAGTGATATAGGACTCCTTATTTTCGTTATCAACTATTTAAGATATCTTGTGAATATTATACATATAGTGTATGTATGTATGTATGTATGTATGTATGTATGTATGTATGCATTTGTGAGAGGGTCTTGCTAGATAGCTCAGGTTGTTATTGTTTTGACAGACAGCAATCCTTCTGCTCTCCCAAGTGTTAGAATTACAAACATGTATCAATATGCCTAGATAAAGCTTATATTTATTTCTTCATGCATGATTTGTGTATGTGTGTGCGTGTGTGCTTGTGTGTGTGTGTGTGTGTGTGTGTGTGTGTGTGTGTGTGTGTGTGTGTAGAGGGAGATAGAATGGTCTTCATTTCAGTTTTCATTTTGTTATTTATTTTTCAGACAGATTCTCACTATACAGCTCTGGTAAGCCTAGACCTAAAGTCATTCTCCTGCCTCTGCCTTCACAGTGCTAGTACTATATGCATGCCTGGCATGCTTGGCCTCATTTTATTCTTAAGGTAAAATAGGCATTCAGTGGAGTTTACTGAATTGAATCTGAATTAGAATTCAATCACATTTACAGCACAGAACTGTAAGGAACATTACTCATTCTGTGAATTAACAAATAAAATATATCAATGCTTGAATAATCCTTCAAGGTCTTATCGTTTCTATTATCAAAATAACTTCAAACATATAAAATATGTGAATATCCAGACACAAAGGCATTGCATCAAGACTGTCAGGTTGTCAATTTTTTTCTTAATATAAATATTAACAATATGTAAAAATATTTAGTTTTACCAGCTCTTCAGTTATATGGTTCTGCATAAATAATTTACCTTCCATACACATACACTTGTAAATAACATGACAAAGTCTGCAAGTCATATAATTTATTACTTTTTATTCAATCATTTTGAGGCTGACTTTTTTTCTACTTTTAAAATAATGATGTTTGTATTCCTAGAATTTATTTGATTGTATTAAGTTGAAACCCGTACAAATTCACTCAAGGTATATAGTTGATGTAATAAAGTAGGATGGATTTTTTTCTATAAGCAGTTTATAATCCAAAGCAGTGGATACAGGAACTCAAGCAGAGCAGGAACCTACATGGGTTAGAAGCTGAGGCCATGAGGGAGTGTTGCTTAGTGGCATGATTCCCATGACTTGCTGAGCCTGCTTTCTTTTTTTTCCAACATTTTTTATTTGAATTAGAAACAGGATTGTTTTACATGACAATCCCCGTTCCCTTCTCTCACCCATCCTTCCTCCCCCCCCCCAGCTAAAAACTTATCTGTCACATATCTTTTCTGCTCCCCCTGGATGGTGAGGCCTTCTATAGGGTGTCATCAGAGTCTTTCCAATCCTTTGGGATAGGGCCTAGGCCCACCGCTGTGTGTCTTGGCTCAGGGAGTATTCCTCTATATGAAATGGGCTTCCAAAGTCCACATCTATGCTAGGGATAAATACTGGGCCAATACCACATCTGAGAGAGGGCTGATCTCCAAAATATAAAAATAACTCAAGAAGCTAGTCCCCCAAACACCAAACAACCCCATTAAAAAGTGGGGTACAGAACTAAATAGACAATTCTCAATAGAGGAATCTAAAATGGCTGAAAGACACATAAGAAAGTGTTCAACATCCTTAGCCATCAGGGAAATACAAATCAAAACAACTCTGAGATACCATCTTACTCCTGTCAGAATGGCCAAAATCAAAAACACCAATGACAGTTCATGTTGGAGAGGATGTGGAGAAAGGGGAACACTTCTCCACTGCTGGTGGGAGGGCCAACTTGTACAGCCACTTTGGAAATCAGTATGGCGACTCCTCAAAAATGGGAATCAGTCTACCACTAGATCCAGCAATTCCACTCTTAGGCATATACCAAAAAGAAGCACATTCGTACAACAACGACATATGTTCAACGATGTTCATAGCAGCACTATTTGTAATAGCCAGAAACTGGAAGCAGCCTAGATGCCCCTCAACCGAATAATGGATAGAGAAAATGTGGTACATTTACTCAATGGAGCACTACTCAGTGGAAAAACAAAACAAAACAAAACAAAAAAAAAACAAACAAACAAACAAAAAAACAATGGAATCTTGAAATTTGCGGGAAAATAGATGGATCTAGAAGAAACCATTCTGAGCAAGGTAACCCAATCGCAAAAAAACAAACATGGTATGTACTCACACATATGTGGATTTTAGACATAGAGTAAGGATTACCAGCCCACAATCCACACTGCCAAAGAAGCTAATAAACAAGGAGGTCCCTAAGAAAGACATACATGCTTCCCTGGAGAAGGGGAGAGGTTCAAGATCTGCTGAGCAAATTGGGAGTATGGGAAGATGAGGGAGGGAGCGAGGAGAATGAGAAGGGGATAAGAAGAGGGATGCCGAGGACATGAGGGAGCAGAAAATATGAGTCAGGGGAAGAATACACGATAACAAGCATGGAGATATTATAATAGAGGGAGACATTTTTGGTTTATAGAGATGTCAGGCACTAGGGAAATGTCTGGAGATCTACAAAGACGACACCAGCTAACTATCTCAGCAATGGAGAGGCTACCTTAAATGCCCTCTCCTGATTATGAGATTGATGACTGATTTATATGCCTTCATCCAGCTGCTGGTGGAAGTAGAAGCAGATATCCATAACTAATCACCTATCTGAACTGGAACCCAGATGCAGAAAAAGACCAGTGAAGAGCACAGAGGTCCAGACCTGGCTGGTGAAACCCACAGAAACAGCTGACCTGAACATCCCGGAACTCTTGCTCCCCAGTCTGATAGCTGGAATACCAGCATGGGACTGATCCAGACCCCAGAACATGGGTTTCTGTTAGGAAACCTCAGAAATCTATGGGACCTCCTGTAGGATGGAATATTTTTATGAGTGTTTTTTATTCTTGGGATTTGAGTTAAGTATGCAAATGAATATTAGATTCTAAGAGACGTTTTCAGATTTTTTTCATCACCAGATTACTGGGTTGGCATGACCTAGGAGGACCCAAATAATGATGTATATCTAGAATATTGAGATTGCTCTAGAAAACATGGATCCATTGTAAATTATTCCTATAAAGGTTACACTAGTAAAACTACAAAACTTCAGACTTTTAACAAAGAGTAATAGATCAGATCAGGAGGTAAAGAGGGTCAAACAACATAGACATTAATTTAGATAAAAGGCAGGCAACTACATTACTTTCAAGTTTTCCATTTTTAATTTTCTTTTCTGCTCCTCTCTTCATCATTTCTCTCTGCAGCTTTGGCCAATTTACTGAATCTCCCTGACTTTGTCATTGTTTTGAACATTTGAAAATGTCATTTCTTATCCATTAAATAAAGATGACTTGAATAAACAATGTACCACCATCCTTGGCATCTAGGGAGAATTCACCAGTTGTATTTGGGTTATCAGTCAAGAAGATTCTTAAGCTACAAATAAGTCTACATGGTGATAAGTGTCTCAGAATTATCTTAATTCGGTCAACACTGAGTCAGTAACCAACATTTCACTGTGCAACTTGCTTTAAAATAATTCAGCAGTACTCCATACCTTTTTCTTCTGATCATCAGCCAGGTTTCCATGAGAAGCCCAAAAAGCTGATTCTTTCAGTTGTACATGCCTACATGATTTAAATGTTCTAGAAATTATAAATACATTATACACTAATCATGTGCTACATATTTAGATAAATACTATTATTTGTAATAGTATGTCAGGTCATCTCCACTTCAATAAATTGAAACTAAAAGTTGATAAAATTAGTTTTTAATATCTTTTCTTTATAACATAGAAACCATGTTGGTAATCAGAATCCTAAGATGGATGTAGAACACTCAGATACTTTCATGATATACAAAGAGACTTGCCTGATAAGATGATAGATCTGGAAACAATAAATATTAGCTCAGATAATGGGAAATGAATACATTGTTGATTTAATTTTTGGATCCCATTCTTCAGGAAATATCCAATATCCAATTTGAAAGCTATAAAGCCAATATGTATTGTATAAATACTATCCCAGATCAGCAGGAAGTCCCTTTGTGTTTCAGAATAAGTTTGTTTGTTTGTTTTGAGACAGAGTTTCTCTGTGTAGTTTTTCGACCAGAATAAGTTTTTGAGGCTGTTAGTTTCCTTGCGATGAGAAGGAGGATGTGAAAATGGGATGCTGTGTGCTTTCACTACAGGCTGCAGCATCAGTCAATGCTGCCTGCTCAGACTGCTCCATGCTGTTCCTTAATCCCGATGCTGATGCCCTGTGATGTCCAGGCCGGTGGATCCACTGGAGAAGCAAGGCAGCCATTGCAGTTCTTCCTCACCATTCTGACTCCTTGCTCAAACTGAGACTATAGCCTTACAAAGGCTCAGAACAAGCCTGTGTCCTCAGGGACCAGCAGCATTCTCCATTACATTAGAAGAATAGAACATAGTTTTCCCTTATGGCTTCCCCTTCTGTTTTACTCTTATGGCCAACATGGAGGAACTGAAATGGTACCCAGAGTGATCTTTGCTGACATATCCTGGACTTCAGCCTGGGAACACAAACACCCATCTCGGCAATACAGGGCTGTCACTGCGGGCCATTATGCCTGCTACTGTGGTGTGCTAATTGGGTAAGGTCAGACAGTTTTATCTCTCCAGACTTTCTTTCTCCTTAGGGGAAAAATGGTTCTGGTGACTGATCCTCAGTCTGCAGGCACTCAATTTCGGTGCTTGTTAACTTGGTGACTGCAGTGTAGAAGGAAAACAAAGTTCCACCGTTTCAGACCAGCTCGGTGGAGGGAGCCTGAGACCGCAGCCCTCCACTGTGTCAAGGTCTCTCCTTATTACACATGGGCTCTGGAATATCCTAATTAGAATATCACTGTGTACTGTATTTTATGACCCCTAGAAATCCTGTTTAATAATGTATTTTAAAAAATGAAAATGATGTCTTAAGTCAACAAATTTATTTAGGACAGAAGCAGAACTTAAAAAAAATCCAATCCATCACTCCTCCCAGAATTTTCATTTACAAAATAAGATAATAAAAAGATGCACTTTATGTACTGAACTGACTTTATAGATCTATAAACTGCCGCATGTTTTCCTCTGGCTTCCACATTCATGCTATGGTACATGCACCAAAGCAATACATATTCACATGAAATATACCAATCAATCAATCAATCAATATGAAAAACTGAGAAGTTTCTGGAGAAAACAAAATTTATGAATATTAATCAGTGCAGCTGCTTGGGAGGCAAGTGATTAGAAAGGGTTGTTAAATACTTCCTGTGGCAAGAGACCTGCTGACACAGTGATGGTGAGTAGGGACACAGGCATGCACTCTTTTTCTCAAAGTTTGCTTAAAATTGTTGATTTTATCATGTAAATCATGTTCCATTAAACTTAATTCAAAATGGTCAACATTTCACATGTAAAAAAGAAAAAGTCTCAAATATTAATTTTTCAATTGAAGACTATTACTCAAAATCTAAATATGTATGATCATCTTTCTTTCTATTTAACTATAGGAAGATTTATTTTGGATGTGATGAGAAATCTCTATTACACCACACATTTTCATGAAAATGCAATAGTAACAATCACTTAGATTATGTGTGTTTTTCTGGCACCTGGTTGTCTCAAAGAAGATTAAGTGAAGAGGAACCACAATAGCCATCATTAGTACAGTGTTTACTACACAGCAGCACATAAATAAAAAACAACCATACAATGTGTAGTTTAATCATTCTAGTGCCCATATAAATGCAAAAATGGTAAAAAGGAAGAATTATGGTTAGAAGATATTATATGCTCCAAATTCACACTGTAGAGAATTATCTAAGTTTACTCTCTCTGACCCCAGAGCCTAAAAGTTAAAAGCTGTCACAATATTTCAAGTTTGGACATTAACATCTGGGTCATTTGAATGGATACTGAAAAATGAGATGAGATGACATCACCTTGACTTGCCTACATGATTGCTGCAGTCTCCCCACCAAGGAATTCCCCATTTCCTTCTCTAAACCTCACACTTGCATTCCTGAACAAGGCTCCAAGCTCCTCTCACAGGATACACCTGAAATTCATCATGTTTAAAAACAAAGCATGGTCATCTCTTTACTGACCTTTCCCTCTGTGCACTGTGTCCAGCAATGTTCGAATCAGCACCAGAAAGTCAGTCCCAGGATAGCCTGAATCTGGTGCTGCCTTAGCTGAAGTGTGTGTGTGCTGGGTGTGGGGAGGAGGGCTACTTCCAACTTCCTGCTTCCAAATCAATGCTTGAAACACAAACAGGATCTTAGTGAAGCTAGCCATGGTGTCTGTTCTGATTTACCTTATAAAAATATTAATACCTTTCCTCCACAGTGTGATACTTATTTTTGTAAGGACTTCTCACACACTGAGGGTCCTTCCCACTCTTTTATCAAGAGCTCCTGCCAGTTGCTCCAAACAGTTCAAGAAATAGCATATATATATATATATCATTCACATGCATATAATATATACATGCACAGACATGTATACACATACTCATCTACATATGCACATTCTTATACATATATGTGCATATACAACATACACATATTTGTATATACATGCATACATGCAACATTGCCTCTATTTTTTTCAGTAAAAGAACACAATGACTGCAAGGATTCTCAGCTTCTCTCCTTTCCAGTTCTCTGGATGAGAAATGAGACACATATATTGTGCTAATTAAGACAATTATGTTAGTGGTCAGGAAACACCAAGAAAGCCTGTCTGTAATGAAAACAGTGTCAGCACCACATAGAGACAAATGTTGCTACAAGTGAAGAGCCCTGCTTGTGTCTGTTTAGTTCCTAGAATTGCTTCATCTGTGGCAATGTAGATCTCATGCAAATCTAGTGTTTTAGCTATTTTGAAGTGAGCTGTAGTCATTTACAGCCAAACACAATAAACAATGTATACTTATTCCCTGTCCTATGCCTATAGAATTTTAGAAGGTCATGAAGAATTAGGAAGAAAATATGGATTATTAGAGGTACCTCTTAACAATCATTGCTCAGGAACATGACTCTCAACAAGCCCAGGGATTTTCAAATCTTTGGTTCCATTAGCTTACTATTTGAGGAAAAGGCTGGGAGAGAAAGAGACAAGAATCCACTCTGTAGCCCATATCAGTCTTGAACTCATAGTGATCCTCCTGCCTCAGCCTTCTGAGTGGTGGTGGCATTATATGTGTGAGTTACCTTGCACATCTGTGAGGGTCAGGTTCAAGTGAGGGATAAGTAAACAGTAACCAGAAAGTGATTGCTGATTAGATTCTTGTAGAGTCAGAAAAACACTCAAAAGATATATAATATTCGAATGCTGGCATGCAGAACACTTTTTATCAGGGACAGTGTCACGTTCATATTGCCTGTAGCTGTTTCATGCTATAGAATGTGAGGCTGTGAAAGAGATGCTATGACCCACAACATTAAGCATATTTAATATTCAACCATTTATGGAAAAGTTGGCTGGCCCCTCATTGAGAGTAATCTAATTTCAAAGAGTTCATGCAAAGCTTGGTAAACTAATACAACAAGATAAGCAGTATTAACACCATTGAGAATGAAACAAAGGCTAGGGACTGTTCACTGGCTTTGTGAAGTCTATTATTTTTGGTCCCGAACAAGCGTCACGTAAAGTCAAAACCTATGGTTGCTTTACTTTCCTTTGTTTCTTCGTCTTTCTGAGCAGACTACTTTTCCTCTTTCTGTTTACTGCAGGATCTAATTTCCTTAGTGGAAATTGAAGAAAACAACACCAATACCTTATTTTAATTGTAAATTAGTTATTTTATGTATTTGCCTTTTGTCAGCATATATGTATGTGCAGCATGTTTGTGTGCAGTCCCTGGAGCACAGAGGAAGGTGACAGATGTTCTGGGGACTGGAGGGAGCAGCAGTGTGGGTGTTGGCCTGAAACCTTGGTCCTCTGAAACAGTTGTCAATGCTCTTATCTTCTTCTGAGTCCTCTCTTCATCCCCAGCAATACCCTATTTAAAGTATGGTACAGATGCAGGGTTAGAGTTATGTTTTTTTTGTTTTGTTTTGTTTTGTTTTTTTTTTTTTTTCGAGTCAGGGTTTCCCTGTGTAGCTTTGGAGCCTATCATGGCACTTGCTCTGGAGACCAGACTGGCCTCGAACTCACAGAGATCCACCTGCCTCTGCCTCCCAAGTGCTGGGATTAAAGGCATGTGCCACCAACACCCAGCTAGAGTTAGATTTTTAAGAGCAAAAATCCAGGCAAAATTTTTATATTCTGTATTTTAATTATTTATATCTATTCATTTATTTTACATCCCAATAGTAGTTTCCCCTCCTTTCTTTCCTCCCATTCTCTCCCCCAACTTCCACTTTGTCCCATGCCCCTGGACTCCACTTCTCTGTTTCTGCTCAGAAAGGGGCAGGCTTTCCATGGATGTCAACAAATCATGAAAATTGAGGTAGGACTATGCTCCTCCCCTCATATTAAGGCTTGATAAGGCAACCCAGTATGAGCAATATGTTTCAAACATCTGCCAAAACATCAAAGACAGTCCCCATTCACACTGCTTAGAGTCCCACAGGTAGATCAAACTATGTAACAGTCAACATATGTAGAGGGTCTACTTTGGTATCATGCAGGCCCTTATCTTTCAGTCCAATGTTTACGAGCTCCTATGAGTCTAGGTTAGTTGTCCCTAAGGGTTCCTTTGTGATGAACTTGTACAATCCTTTCTCTCTTCAAAAGGAATCCTGGAGCTCAGCCCAGTGCTTGGCTGTGGATCTTTGTCTTTGTTTCCATCAGTTACTGGAGGAAGGCTCTCTGACAATTAGGATAGTCAGAAATCTGATGACAGGAGAACCATTTCAGGTACCCACTCCACTATTGCTAGGTATTTTAGCTGGGATCATCCATGTAGATTCATGGGAGTTTCCTTTGCACAAGTTTTCTACCTGACCTTGAAATGTAACCCCCTCAAGACATCTATTTCATTACTCCCCTCTCCCTCTTCACAACCTCATATTCCTACTCCCACATGCCACCCGTTTACCCAGGAGATCTCTTCTATTTCCCCTTCCCATGGAAATTCATGTGTCCCCCTTTGGGACCTCCTTGTCACCTAGACTCTTGGGGGGTTGTGGATTATAGGATGGTTATCCTTTACTTTATAGATAATATCCACATCATGAGTGAGTACTTACCGTGTTTGTCTTTCTAGGTCTGTGTTACCTCACTCAGGATGATTTTTTTATAGTTACATCCATTTGCCTGAAAATTTCCTGATTTCATTGCTTTTAATAGCTGAGTAATATTCCATTGTGTAAATGTACCACATTATTTTAATCCATTTTTCATGTTGAGGTGCTTCTAGGTTGTTTCTAAGTTCTGGCTATTATGAATTTTGCTGCTATGAACATCATTGAGCAAACGTACTTGTGACATGATTGAGAAACCTTTGGGTATATGCCTAAGATTGGTATATCTGGGTTTTGAGGTAGATTGATTCCCAATTTTCTGAGAAACCACTATCTTCATTTCCAAAGTGACTGTATAAAGTTTTACTTCCACCAGTAATGGAGGAGTGTTCCCCTTGCTCCACATCCTCTCCAGCATAAATTTTCGTTAGTGTTTCTGACAGGTATAAGATGGAATCTCAGAGTCCTTTTGATTAGCATTTCTCTGATGGCTAAGGCTGATGAATACTTCTTTGTTTCCCAACCATTTGAGATTATTCTGTTAATAATTCTGTTTAAATTTTTACTGTATTTATTCTTTCAAGGTCTGTGAAGAATCTTGTTGGAATTTTGGTGGGAATTTCATTGAGTCTGAAGATTGCTTTTGTTAAGATTGCCATCTTTATTATGTTAATCTCACTGATACATGATCATGGGAGATTTTTCCATTTTCTGATATCTTCTCCAATTTCTTTCATCAGTAACTTAAAGTTTTTTTCATACAGGTCTTTCACTTGCTTGGTTAGAGTTACCCCAAGATATTTTATATTATTTGTGGCTGTTCTGAAGGGTGCTGTTTCCTTGATTTCTTCCTCAGCCCATTCATTGTTTGTATATAGAAAGGCTACAGGTATTTTTTAGTTAATCTTGTATCCAGCCACATCACTGAAGGTGTTTATTTGCTGTAGGAGTTCCCTAGTGGAATTTTTGGGGTTGCTTATGTATATTATTATGTCATCTGCCAAGAAAAATATTTTGATTTCTTCCTTTCCCTTTTGAAACCCCTTGATTTCCTTTTGCTGACTTATCACTCTAGCTAGAATTTGAGCACTGTATTGAATAGATATGGAGAGAGTGGACAGCTTTGTCTTGTTCCTGATTTTAATGGGATTGATTTGAGTTTCTCTTCATTTAATTTGGTGTTGGGTGTTAACTTGCTGTAGATTGGTTTTATTATGTTTAAGTATGTTCCTTGTATCCCTGATCTCTCCAAGACCTTTATGATGAAGTGGTATTAGATTTGGTCAAAAGCTCTCAGCATTTAATGAGATGGTCATATGGATTTTTTCTTTCAGTTTGTTTATATATAGTGGTTTACATTGACAGATTTCCATATATTGAACCATCCCTGCATCTCTGTGATGAAGCCTATTTGATCATGATTGGTGATTATTTTTATGTGGTCTTGGGTTTGGTTTGCCAGTATTTTACTGAGTATTTTTATATCAATGCTCATGAGGGAAATTGGTCTGTAATTCTTTTTCTTAGTTGAGTCTTTGTTGTGGTTTGGTATCAGGGTAACTGTAGCCTCATAAAAAAAGAATTTGGCAATGTTCCTTCTGTTTCTATTGAAGAGTATTGGTATTAGCTCTTCTTTAAAAGACTGGTAGAATTCTGTATTGAAACCATCTGGTCATGGGTATTTATTTTGGAGACATTTAATGACTGCTTTTATTTCTTTAGGGGTTGTAAGTCTATTTAATTATTTATCTAGCATTTGTTTAATTTTGGTATGGAGTATCTATCAAGAAATCTGTCCATCTATTTTAGGGTTTCTAATTTTGTGGAATACAAGTATTTAAAGTATGAACTAATGATTCTCTGGATTTTGTCAGTGTCTGCTTTTATGTTCCCCATTTTGTTAATTTGGATATCCTATCTCTTTTGATACAACTTTTTAAAAATACTTTTATAGTATTTTCTTTGTGTGTGTGTGTGTGTGTGTGTGTGTGTGTGTGTGTGTGTGTGTGTGTTCACATATACCTGTACTATGATGCTCATGTCAATGTCAGAGGACAACACACAAAAGTCTATCCTTCTTTCCCCAATGTGGGTTCTGGGGTTGAAACTCAGGTCCCAAGATTTACTGGCCAGCACATTTATCCACTGAGCCATCTCACTAGCCCCTGAGGAAAAGATTTACATCTTTCCTTCTAAACAGAGTTCTAGAAAACTCTCCAAACTAGAGCCATTTGGAATCCTGCCCCATGTTTTTTTTCTTTTTTCTTTTCCTATGCTATATTTCTCTTTAGAGGCAGAATAGGTAAGAATATGCATTACTCATATTAGAATAGAGTACAGGAACATTAACATTTAAAGAAAACACAGAATTGTACATTTAAAAGGTCACTATTTCAACTTAAATTGGTTTTATTCTTATTTATTTATTGGTTTGTTTGTTTGGCCACCATGGCAATACAAAACTGAAAACACTTCAGTACAGCACAAACTGCTGGCTACCCCTACAAGTGTAGGACAGAACTTAACAGAGTTTCTGGGTTCTTCAGGTCCCCAATCTCTACACCTTTGTGTATTGTATTTCTAAAGGGCGAGATAGGAAAACACACTAAGTGGTTATGAACACACGGTCAGATCCAATCAAACAATTGAAATAATCAGTGTTAAACTTTTATACTGAAGATGTAAATCAGAGGGATATTCAACTTTCAAAATAATTCCTCTCACTGTGCCTGAATGGTCCTCAAGAAACTCTTGGTGTGTTTGCTTGCTGATATTTAGTATTCTGTGTACAAACTTTGTCAAAATGCCAAGGAATGTAAATGATTTGAGCTTTCCTCTCCACTAACATCAGCAATACTTGTCCCACAGCAGCAGGGATATAAAAAGAAATGGACACAGATATTAAAACCACCTTAATATTTGAAAAGTATGGAAAATGTGAGGTGAGTGTACTAACCACTACACTACAGAAACAGCAAGATATCTGAGAGGAGTTTCATTGAATGTTCAGTGATGATGGTGTGCTGAAGGCTTGAAACCAGACCAATGACTCGCTGTAATGAACTTTTGAGGTTGGGGCTGATTGGACAAAGGGTATAGGGCATGATACTGAGCAGCTCTCAGTGCCACTGGGATGAATGAAGAGATGTTGCAAAGATGGAGGACCAGTGTGTTTATGTTGTTGTTATTGTTTTAATTCATTTTCTGGGGGCTTTTATGGGAGCATGCTGCAGTGGTGAGGGGTGGATATGAAGGGACTGGGAAGTGAGCCAGATTGGGGTGAATGATATGAAATTCCAAAAAAAAAAAAAAAATCAAAAAGGAATTATTTTTGAAACCCTGTCCAAAAAATAAAAACTAAAACAGAAAACAAAATAAAACAACAAAAAGAATTATGTTTTAAGAAACAAGTTTGTCAAATGTATTTTGTGATGGTTACCAAGCTGGGACAAGCAATTCTGCAACACTCCTTGAATAAGCGATTAAACAGCTTTCATGCCTTGGGTTGAAGCAATCTTTTTCCAGGTAAATGAAGCAGTAAGAACTTGTATTATCTTTTATTTACATAGGGAAATATTAACTACAAAATAGTAAATAAATCAGTAAGTAAACAATGTTTGTAGAAGTGAATGCTTAGACAAGTCAATCAAATTAAATGATGAAACACCTTATTTATCTGAGTTATTTAAGACATATGTTTCATCAGTGGCCTATGTTTGCTTAAAATTGGACTTTGTATAAATTGCCAATGGGATATATAGGAAAACATGTGATACGTTTAGAAGGACAAAGAGTTAGGTGTCACACAGGTTTGAATCTGTATCTGTCTGTTCATCAGTCATAGGACCGTGGGCACGGATCTCTGAACTCCAATGTCCCCAGTGATAATATAGTTATTGACAGCAAAACATAAAGAAGAAATGAAAATGGAATCAATACATAGGGAAGATATTAAATACTGACTTTCTTTCCGTTTTTCATTCTGGGATGAGGCTGATTATAGGTGGGACTTAAAAGAATCTTTTGAAGCCAAATTATAAAACTCATGTCCTGCCTTTGACAATAATTTTTGAGGATAAAGGATCATAATTATGCCACAAGGACAACTTAATTCAGCACTTTAAAAAATCATTCTGCTTGAGATATAGTTTAAAGAATATTTTTGCATCTTATCAATGTCTTTGGGTTTCACTGTTTATAATATGATACAGTAGTCCCATATCTCACTGTGACTTTTGTGAACTTGCAAAATCTGTGCATTCCAAAGAGTTAAAACTGAAGATTTCCAAAATAGCTTCAACCCATAAAGAATGACTCCTAACCAAAACAAATCTGGTGAAATGACAAGAAGCTCTGACAGAATGGAGGCCGGGCACGGCTCCTACACCGAGTGGTGGGAAGCAATAGAATGACAGGATGGATGTGGAAATTTAAGAACTTCTGAAATGTTTTCCTTAAAATCAGTATTATACAATCTTGATAAAAAATGTTAAATATGCAACTTGTCATGGTATACTGCATTATTGTTTTGTAGAGTAAAAGATATTAAAAACAGTTCTTGAGTTTGTCTTATGTCATAGCCCTAGCTATGACATCACCTTGACTTAGGAGATAGTGATTTTGTAAGGTGACACTGCATTATGAGTGCAAAGCATCAAAGCAAGCATTTACTTTGATAACCACTGAGTTTTGCTTCCATATTATATAGATTATGTGGGGGAAAAATTGGGTTTCCATGATACAGAGATCTCCTAAAGACCAAGATGCCCTCTCCCATCTCACCTTTCCTCTGTCCATGGTTCTTTCCTTGTCTCTAAGGATCATATATTTCCAAGTTCTGTCAACTTAATGTCAACTGGCAATTTAAAGCATCACCTTTCTCAGGAGCATTTACATTTTAAAGAGGATTCTGGAAGACGGATCTTCAAGATAAAATTGAATTTAATGTTTACTTCCCTCTAAGCACTGAACTAATTGCCTTACATAAACTGCCTCTAAATACTGCCATACACGAGGCAGCTTTTGTTATTCCCTTTACAGTTATGATAGGAATAATTTAGCAAATAAAGCCAGTAATAAGTGCCAAAGTCAGGATGAGAATCTCTGGCTAGAAACCTACTCTTCCAGGTGCAATGTAAAGGTAAAGAGAGTAGCCTTGCAGAAACAGAGGTGGTGTTCTGCCCTGTCGACCAGCCTGCATAGCTGTCCCTGAGATTCTATGGGTTTGTTCACTATTCCACCAGACTGCTCTCCCTGTTGAACATAATTCCCAGCCTGAGTGAAGGACAAAATACTCTTAATCTAAAGAAAAAGAACCCTTTTGTTTAATAACAATGAAGGTTAAGCTTAAGCATTACAACTCTAACACAATAACGGCTCGAATAGATTCATTTCAACTCTTCTAAAAAGAGGAATTTCAGCCCAGGAGGATCTGCCTGGTAGAGGGAGGACTGGTTAGTGTGGGAAGGACTGGCTAGTGAAGGGAGGGGATTAAGGGTGGAGGACTTGTTTCAGAGCTGGCTCTAGGTATAGGGTTTAATTTTTCGGGAATCAAAGATATCAAGGACTTGGGATTTATTTCACTAGAAGTTCAGTTTTAGAGAACTTCACATGACCCTGAAGATAAAATCACAATGGGATGAGGATCACTTAGGTTTGCTAACTAATCTAAGGAAAATAGCTTCAAATCAAGTGTCTTGATTTGCTCTCTTTCTCCCTCTTTCTCTCCCCCCTCTCTCCCTCTCTTTCTCGCTCTCTCTGTTTCTTTCCCTCTTTATACACTGTGGGCATGGCTCCTATTTCACATCAAGCCTGCTGAGCTGAGATTTGCAACTTCAATGTTCTTTTTGTTTCTTGCCCCAGAAGCTGGCAGCATTGTTTTCGAAAATGATAAGCAGTGGCTGTGCCTATACACTCTTCACATAACTCTTCACCTTTTGTGCTGCAGAGCCACTGTGTTCTGGTCATTTAGAAGGTCCATCAACTTTTGGAGCTCCTACACTCAACAGGTTTGATAAATGTAAAGCAGTCATCAAAGTTCTAGCAGAGCTACCCCGCCCCAACAGTTAATTCTATAATCAGTTGAAGAAAAATTGTAATCTTAGATACTACTAGCAAGGTGCTTATTCTATGCCACACAAATCTTCCAAATTCTGCCTACATTAGACAGTTACTGAAACCAGTTGCTATGTTAGAAACACACTAATCAGTGTTATTTTTTCCCCACGGTGCTTACAAAATAAACAAAAATGCACTTAGCCTTAGCCTAGCTTCTTTGGATCACACCCTATGTTGGAGGAATTTCACTCAAGCCCTCAGCTGCCTTCTCATCTATGTGCTGATCATGTCCTAGATTTCTGTTTGTTTTTTTTTTTGCCATCATATGGCAGTTTGGGGTACCTATTTGTAGTTAAGACATACTGTATCCAGAGTCTGACTTTACTTTTCATTAGCCAAAATCTTCAATTTGGACTACTAAAGACACTGGCCAGAGACAAGTTTTCTTTTAACTTTAAAATTACTTTAACTAATGAATGAACAGAAAAGTTGTCAAGAGCAAACACATTTGAAGCAGCTGAGGAGCACATGTAATTTTCTTCAGAGGTGTGGCTAATCTCTGCTGTGTGGCCCCATGCTGATATGTGTATGGGAAGCACTAGTAAGACTCAGTGAGAGGAGAAGAAAGAGGAGGAGGAGGAAGAGGAGGAGAAGGGAAGAAGACATGAAGTTGGGAAGAGGAGGTGGTAGAGGATCTGATCTGAGAGGAGTTGGCAATCAGGTGGATTTTACCAACATATGTTTCATTCATGAACTAAATTTAAAAATAAATATAAATATAAGGTATTCAAAATATTAAATATTCATTAATATTTTATTATACATTTTCAAATAACAAATGAAATTAATATTTAGATTAGTGAACTATAGTCCTTGACATAATATTTCTGAAGCTTGGCTCATTGTTGGTACCATCAGGATGATAACTTCTATGTCCCAGACATTTCTGAGGACAGTGTAGTTACTGTACATACTCAAATACACATTCATTATAGGCTTAAGCTTTTTATTCCTCATGCTGAGATAGAATGATGAGCCCCATGGATGTTCTGCAAGCCCTCCATCAACCTAACCACATCCAGAGACTTTTTCTCCTGGAAATTAGGCCTCAGTGTAATCATTTTAGTATTTCTACACATAATTTAACCATTGTTTATTTGAGATGATATAGTAACTACTGTTTTCTTTAGCATGGACAAGGCTGTGGCAAATACCTACAATTCTAGCTCTTCTGCAGCTTCAGCTGCAGATGATCCTGTCAGTTCAAGGCCAGCCACTTTGTAGCTGGCCAAAGGAATATTACACACACACACACACACACACACACACACACACACACACACACACACACACACACACACACACAAACACACACTCACACACACACACACACATCCCACACATACCTCACATGTCAGTCTGGGATATAGAATGAATTGTCTTTCTAAAAACCAGAAACAATAATTTATCAAAATAACTAATTTTAAAGGTATTATTTGAGAAGATTTTTCCTGTGTTTTTATATAGATTTCCCCCTTGTATATAATACCTTGAATTTCAAAATGTTTGAACAGATGAAGTACAGTTTTGCTAAAAGAAAGTCAATGTGAGAAAATGAGCTTAACAGTATCTGGGTAGATAATTGCTTCCTCCTAGAGAAGTGAGCAGCTGAGCATGTAGGCCAGATGTTTTCCTCACATGTTACAAGACAGGTTTTCAAGATCATCTCTTGGGCAGTAAAAGGGAAATTTAGAAAAAGAGTCAATTGCAGATTTCATTGAGATTCAAAGTAAAACAGAGCTTTGTACATTCCTTTGAGGGAATGAGCAATAGACCTTTGAGATATTTCTGACTATTGAATCCTCTCTGATGGCTGATCTGTCTTGTCACTTCCTATAGCTCTTGATGAATCATGGTCACCACTCTCCTTTGAGACAGCAGTGTTAGAATGTGGAAAGAAATGACACAAGTCTCTGTCATGAGTATGGACTCCAACAAACTAACAGCATGGAGCAGATGTCTGTTTAAAATGCTTTGAAACTCTAATGTAAGAACCAGCAGGTTTCCCCAGGAATTCCCTGTGCTTTCAATGAAGCACCCACTAAGTACTGGGCACTGTGCTACATGCTGAGGATATAAACTGGACCATGGAGAGTTTCTTAGCATGAAATAAATGCCAACCTACTCTGAGAGGTAGAAAGATCACTACAGATTTAATTCTGATACTCTATGGCACATAACAAAATTCTCCTAAATTAAACAGGAAAAAAATTAAAACAAGGAAAATCAGAGAAACAAACCTGAATGAACCCTAACAAACCACGTGCCCCATGAGCACCTGCATCCCTGTTTGGGTGAGACCAGAATTTGGGTTTGAGATGTGGCTCTCACAACAGGTTATGGTTCTTCCCTCATTTCACAGTTCTTAGTTTCATATCATCAAAGCCAAGGCAACTGATGAAGTCAGAGCTTGTGAACAGTGGTGTAGACCCAGCCTGGGCCCCCATTTTTCATGACCTCACTCCACAGCAATTATTTAGAGTACACTTTCCCAAGGCATTTTCCAAGTGCCCCTTCCAGTAGAAGGAGCACAGCCCCAGAAGAGAATTTCCATTTCTCAACTACAGTGATCTCTAACATTTCAGGTTTCAGTCCCTGCTCTTCTGAGAATAAAAAAATGATATAATGTGGTTTTCATACCAGTGCTATGAAGTTGAGCTCATTTTTATGCTTCTCAGTTGTCTTCATTTATAAAACAAGGAATCAAAAAGGGAAGCCACCAGAAAAGTTTGCTTACCACACAACTGATCCTCCTTGCTCTGTTCTTCTTTATACTCTTTTGCCTAAGTCCCTGATAGTCATTTCTGCCCCAAACTTTAACTCATGACTTTCATCCCTTTACATAGGCATAGATTCATTTATTATTTATTATTTGTTAATCATTTCAGCCCCAATTCTATGCCAATCTCTGTCTTAGGCATGTGGGTGAAACAGGGAGCAAAGCCTACAAAATTTCTGTCTTGGTGAGATTTATGTTATAATCAAGGATAATGGAAAATGACATTGTAAAGTACAAACATTTATACAATGTGTTACGTGATGGGTATTGTGGAGAAAACAAAGCAAAGAAAAAAATGAAAACAGTGACGTGAAAACTCAGACAATGCAGGTTAGGAAAGGCTAAGCTAAGGTATTTCTGTGGAGGATGGATGTGGTCATATGCCTCCAGCAGAGAGAGAGCCTGGGGGACAGTTAGGCCAGTTACTTGAGACTTATTGGTCAAGTATGGAAGAAGATAGAGAAATCTTATGCAGCCAGATGGTGGCTTAAAACCACTCTCTGTTCTCCAGTCCTTTCTAGTGCTCTCTTACATATAAGATAAAGCAATACATCAAGGAAGTCAACTGCCTACAAGGCAGTAGTAGGATCCTCAACAAACTCTGCTCATACCCAACTTCACATTAGGGTTCTACCAGCCAGAACTATAAAAATGTCCCTGATATTTAACCCATGCAGCCTGTAGCATTTTGATCTGGCAGCTTGAGAAGAATAACACATAGCCTCATTTAGAGTCAAAGCCAGGCTCCTTACAGTGGCTTTGAGAATTCACCATCTGGATGTCCATTAATTGATGTCAGTCTCTCTTAAATTGTTTCCTGAGAGGATATACTAAGATATAAAGAGATACACATTTCTAACCACCGGACTTGATCAAAACGAACAGTATCAGCAGCATGTTGCCAAAAGGGTATATAATTATTCGTAGTACAGCTTACTGTTCTGTTTCCCACAACTTCAACAGGTAATTAACTCTTACCTCACTTTGATAGCTAAGACTGTTGCTAACATAAAAATAAGGCAGCTTTGTTAAACTTAGCATTTGGTTCTAGTGTGGCAAAAAAATACCATAAGCAGTCATCTATGGAGCTTATATTCTGAAATGAGGGTCCCATTGTAGTCACTCACTCAATTCTGACACATCAATCAGTTTTGCAAGTTTTCATGTCTCTTATTCTGGACCATATGCTCCTCACCAATGGTGGCAAAGGCAGAATGACAGCAGTTGACAGAATGAGAAGAAAACAATAGTATCACAGGAGAACAACCTCCCATTTAGTTCTATGTAAGATGTATGATGGGGAATTTCTCATGCATGTTGATACAAGTCGTGGCAACCATGCACATGTCAGCTGGAGTGGTTCCTTATTACACACTGTCTACAAGAGTGAATAAAAAGCACAGGAGAGTAGTGATAACGTAGAAGGATGCTACTGTACCTGGAGAATGAGGCGGTGGGGAACACATCAGAACAACCCCCTGGCCTTCCCTCACAGAGACTGCACTTCTTGTCCGGCCACTAAAATTTCCCAGATCTGTCAACACAACACAGCATTTAGATGTAATGTACAAAAGAAATAAAAAATAAAAAGCACTGTGGTAACTTTCACTTATTTTTCTATTATGATCCTGACAATGATTCTTTTTTATATTTTATTGTTGGGTGGGTCTGATAAGTAAATCTAGAATAACCCAGTGTTAAATACAAAAGTTTAAGTAAGTCTAGTATTTAGAAAAATACCACAATCTTTGTGTCTATTTACTGTGCATTCTAAGTTGTCAATGCAGAAAGATACTAAAAAATATAGTATTCCAACACATTGGTCATTTCTTCATACTATTTGCTATATAGTGACCTTTCAATGAGGAAAGCTTATCCTTCACAGGGAGTTATGCATAGTTGATAGGGGTGGCACAGGTCCAGACTGCTACCTCATTAGCTGCCATGCTACAGTGGTGTATAAAGCTAAGCATGAGTTTGCAAAATGAGAGAAATTTTGTGCACTATGGAGATATAATGAGTCTATGAAATGTTCTTTCTGTGAAACTGGATGTGAACATCGTGTTCTTTCATTTTATGAAGGGATAAAGGGGGACCTCTGAATTAATTATACTCATCTATTTTAGTTAGCCCAGGCACACCATAGTTACTGAAACTTGTGTGTATGTGAGGCAGTAGTCCTGGGTCAGTTGCCTCCCTCGAAATTATGTTACATTTACACAGATGAATAAACAATCCTAAAAGAAAGTGGTCCTGAAGTGAACAATGTGACTTTGTTTTCATTAATTGCCTTTATTGATCTCTTTATCATAGCAGCCACAGACATTATCTCCCTGTCAGTAAATTAGCCTGACCAATGTTATGATTTTCAAAATAGTTACTTGCAAATAGTGGTTTATTTTCTTGGATAAATATTGTCTTAGAATTGAGGTCTATAACATCACCTTTCCATGGTAAGAAATGCTTTCTAAAAATGTTCTACCATTCTTTCTATTATACATAATTTAAAAATGTTTTTCTTTATAAATACTATGTTTTATAGAAATATAAGTTAGAGCCTCAATTTAACTGTGCATTGATATAACAACTGATTAAATTAATCAAGATAATTTACTGAATAGATGTGAAGAAGACAGTAACCAGTAACTATTTTACATATTTTCCATCCACTTTTATGGTCATGAGAATTAACTCCAAAACCTTGTGTGTACTTAGTGGTATATGACACTGAGGTGGACTCACAATTCTGTCATGCTCTCCTTGAACTCAGAATGTAGCCCAGGTCTATCAAGTTCTCCATACCCCACCACAGCCTCCGCAGTGGTAGGGTTACATGAAGCCTCAGACATTTTAATGAAAGATAATTTCCTTAATTTTTAAATTAAAACAGATTTTTTCCAAACAAAGCCGCAGTGAAGGATATATGTCATTGTTTAGGTAGATTGGTTACAAAATGTTGTTCTTCATGATCAGGAAGAAATTTGAACAAAGGGGATTATATTCAAGGTTTTTGTTTTGAAACAAAAGATGAATCCAGATATGATAGGATAAAAAGGATAGATTATTGAATCTACCCCGAAAAGAATATAGGGAGGATATAGATATGATAAATTGAAAGCTAGAGTATTGAATATACTCATAAAAAGCATCTACTAGCTTTAAATATTTTACATTGTATTGGATTTCTGTATATTAAATATAATTGTTGCATATTGATACAAATTTGAGAGTAATTTTGCTAAGTCATAATGTTTCTAGTCCTTGAAAGTTAGTATCAACTATATAGGGCAACAAGCAAATGTAGTCTAGTAATTAGTCAGCTCTTATAATCTAACTTGTAGTCACTTTAGGTATGTTTACAAGGTCAAATGATTATTTTTGAATGTGAGGTCATCTTAAAAAGCTTCAAAGATCTACAGAATATGCCATTTAACATGTTTTAATGACAAAGGATTTTTTTTTTACGACAATGAGACATGTCTACCCCTGGTAGCACCAATCTATGTTGGAGAAGATGATGGGGATGGAAGAAACTCGATGTGGTGTTTACTTTCTTTGTGGCAAAGGTAAGACACTGAACAAGAAAGTGCCCTTGCCTCAACTGCTGACAGTATGCTGAACAAATTGGACAAACAGGGCACCAAAAACTGTGAGGGCAAACCTTGCCAAATCAAAGAGGTCCAGTCCTTCATAATATCCTGGTTCACAGAAATGTCTTTCAGATATGCTAGGCCTATAGGCTGAAGATGGATGCCCCAATATTGAAGAGGAACCTTGGGTGACTATCCAATCAGTTGTCTGTTTCTGTCATTTCTCACATTTTTTTTTGGAGTTGCTTTAACGAAATTCCTGTTTACTTAGTTAATGTTATTTCATTCTCGGGTCTCTGAGAGCATTGGAGACTAGGTAGTATATAGTTTTCCTTGTTTGCCAGACTTAGTAAAGAAATTTACTAAAGATGTTTAAGTGTAATAGACTTGAAAGACAATAAAGATAATTTGATATTGCAAGTTAGAAAAGAAAGTAAATTAGGTACAAGATTTTGGACTCATCAAAAAAGAATAGATAATGGAATATTTTCTCTGAATTGTGTAATACCAATGGACTAGACATTGATAATGTACTTACTGCCTGCATATATTGTATATACTTACTGCGCTTACTGTATATAGTTTTTCTTATATTAGGTATGTTTTTATTTTAGACACAAATGAGGATATGTGGTGATATCTTGCTTGTACAAATAAAACCTGTCTGTTTGTCAGGGAATGGAGCTTGACCCTAGCCAGCCATGGAGGTCTGGAGGTCTGTACAGACAGACAGGAAGTAAGATAGCTGAAAAGAAACAGGATATAAGCAAGGAGAAACAGGAAATCACTCCCTTGTCTGCTGAGTCGTAAAGGAGGTAAGGTATGGCAGTGGTTTGATTCTTCTTTCAGGTCTCTCCACATTTTCCTCCATATTTGACTCCAGGATTCTAATACTTAGACCAATTAAGAACTCCATTTACAGACTCAGACTTAGTGAAGATATAATGATGGTTAGAGAGCAGAGTGAGAAAAAGATGTGACACAGTTAAACTGACTGCTTTGCTACATGGTGAACAGGAAGGTTTAGTCCAATTTAGTTCAATTATTGTATAAGGCAGGGTGTCCTTATTGAAAAACAAGAGAAACTGCTTAAATAAGAAAAGAAACTTCATTTGACCATAAGTGTGTCAACCTCAAGGCTACTTCTGTGGGTATCTGCCAAGAATAATGTCTGCCTCTTTGTGAGTTTCATTAACCCAGAGTGATCCAACAAGTGCATGTTTGTGTGAGGCACAAATGCATGCAGCTCATTTCTTTAAGTGCATCCACATTGGTTCTTAGGAATAGAGCCTGTATTCTTTTCTCTAGAAATTGCTCTCAATATGAAGGTAAAAGTATGACAAAAGTTTTAATTTGGCCTTTTTGGATTCTCCTGCTAGAAGGACAAGCAGATATCACATAATGAGGCAATGGGTGTCCCAGGGACCCAGTGTATCTTCATAGACTGTTCTTCTTCACCAAATATACAAATTCATAAAAGCCAAAACCTGCTTGGATATCAACTTATTTAGAATGACTATTTAATGAATGACTATTCATTAAAACACACATACATACTTCATACAGTTACTACAAGTCATTAATATGCACAATGCAGCATGTCCAATTGACTTATTAAGCTAAAAGGAATATTTTAACAGATAACAATTGAAAATTGGAGCCTCCATCTGGGGATTTGGAGCACAGCACAGAGATGGCCTAGAAATCAAACATGAAGAAACAAAAAGTGCAGAATGCTTATCTTGAACTGTAGTTTGAGATTGCAGTGACCTGAGCTGAAACAGCGTATCCTTCTCTATGTGCTTCACCATGAATCAGTGAGAACACAACACAAGATGCTTCACGAAGGTACCTGTGACTCACTATTTCCTAGGAACCACAGTGCTAACATTACAAAGCCAAATGGATATTTTTCAGTTATAAATACTTTTTTAATGTTGTGAGCTGTTTAAGTTTTCATTTTGCCTTAGTATTTTGTTGCTGAGAATAGAAGTATGGGACTTCCACAGGCTAGGTAAGCACTCTATTGCTGATTTGGATTCCCAGGCCCAGGAATGATTTGTTTTTTGGCTGATAGCTCTAGATTGTCGTCAAATAGCCACATCTGGTGATATGTCTTATCTTTTACCTTGGTCAGTCTGTTTCTAAAGGCTGTTGCTGTTGAGCTGGAGGGCATGTGACAATTTCACACTACACTCCTTATGATGCAGGGATTCCAGCCAACTCCTGCATGAATCTAGCAACCCCCCCCCACTTATAGAGAAAGTAGACAGCCATGCTTCAATTATGAATACATCTGTAAATTAAACACGGAGAAATAACAGAGATGTCAAGTGTTTTGTGCTTTCTTTTCTCCCCTGCACAAGACTCTGGTTGATTTAATGAAGCATGATTTATATGGCAAACCTCCTGGCTGGTATAAACTAGGTTGAAGCACATCTGGATTGAAGCAAACGGTGCATTTTTGAGGTACTCAGGAGATTTAGAAATCTTTTATCAGACAATCATGCAGCATAGATGTTTATCATTTTAATAATCTTATTTTTTTATAATGGGGAAGTGAGAAGTAATAGCTTTCATGAACATAGGCTTCATTTTTCTGTGAATGACACAAAGCCTGAGGACACAGATTCCACTGACATGGTGCTGAAACTACAGTTTTTCTTTCTTTCTTTCTTTTTTTTTTTTTGAGACAGGGTTTCTCTGTGTAGCTTTGGAGCCTATGCTGGCACTCACTCTGGAGACCAGGCTGGCCTCAAACTCACAGAGATCCACCTGCCTCTGCCTCCCAAGTGCTGGGATTAAAGGCATACGCCACCAACGCCCGGCACAGTTTGAGTTTTAAATTTAAAGGAACTCGTTCAAAAGCTACTATAAGTCACACAACATCCAGACAAGTAAGAGACTGGGTCTGTGATCCAGAACCCAGGAGCTGTAAGCCTGGCCTGTGATCTGAGCTTGATACACTAAGAAACACTAAGGTCAACAAACAGCTTGAATTACACCTGCATATGATAGGAGCAATAGACCTTTGCATACAACAAGAGACATATAATAAATGACATGATTGACAGCCCAAGATAATGGACTGTTGATTTTGCATAAATATTATCTTATACTCTGGACAGAGAGAAGGAAACTGTCTTCCTTGTTTGCCTTCATGTACACTGCCTCCCACACAGAATTTGTACCAGTGATACAGAAAATGTTACAGATATATGGTCTAATCATGCTGACTTGGGAAAGTTCAGAAATGTCTGGGCCATCATACGAGTGCATGAGCCTGAGATATCATAGCATTGCCATAACCACATTCATGGGTGACTAACACATGCATCGTAACTGTAAGATATAAACACAAGGACACCAATGCTCACCTCCTCCTTCCTTTATCTCTCCCTCCCTCCCTCTTCATTCTCTTCTTTTCCTCCCTCCCTTTTTATTTCCCATCTGTCTTACTAAATTACTAGTTAGTAAGTATTTTCTTTCTTGAGTTAAAAATATAAATCTTTCTGTACCTGATTTACTTATGTTGCCCCAGATAGGCTTGAAATTCTGAGCTCAGGTGAACCTCCTGCTTTGGTCTTTCAAGTAACAACAACTACTGGTCCATCACATATTTGAGGAAACTGAAGAGTAGACAAAACACGCAGAATATAACATGAAGTGAGGGGTCATGAATGTTTAAGTTCCAAACTGACTGGTAACTGAGGAACAGCATATATTTATCTGATGTTATAAGTTAAGAAGGATTTCCTCTAGCAAGACTTGCAAAACATCACACTTCTTTGGTATGGAGGGGGCAGAATAAGAGATATGTTTGCAATTCATTGGGAAGCTTCTCATCCCATATGGGTTCACACATGTGCACCCAGAACATCCTTCCCTCGAAAGAATTATTTCAAAGCCCTGGAGAAAAAGAACACAGTGAACTGAGAAGAAATGGGCATGAGGGATGGAGACAACGAGTTTGTAATTTATGCATGCTAAGCAGAGTAAATTGAAGTAATTATCCTCTTTAAAGAAGAGGAGTCCTACTACAGCATTAGGAGTGCAGTGCTGTGGTTTGGCTGTGCCCTGAGCCTGGATGCCTTCTCTTAAATACTCTGAAGGGCATGTGCCGCATACAGGCTGAGGGTTGGCTTGTCATTGACTATGGACTTATCCTGTAGATGGTGCTAGTGGCTGTAACCTGAAGATGCTCTGAGCCTCCTTAGTAACACATTAAAAGTGCTCTGGACACACTTTGTATTCCATACTAGTCCTAAACTTTTTTTCTATTTTTTTTTTAAATTGAGAGTTGGACATCCCATGCAGAATAAAACCACCGAAGAGGCTAAATTCCATGAAATTGCAAAGAATTTGTGTTTTTTCCACAATTAATAGATAATTGGCTGCAGGAGGTCAGTCTCTTAGTTCTTGCTTCCCTGACTGCTCTAGAGACATCCCCTTTCAGAGTGGTTCATTACACAGGAAGCCTCGCCTCAGCTGAGCCATTGTTTATGTTTCAGCTTCAGTATTATTTATGTCACTGTCTGAATTTTTGTTTGTCCTACGGCACACATGACAAAATATCTCATGAGAAAACCTGGTCAGCTTTAATTCAGAAATATTTTTAATATTAAAAACTCCTAAAAACAAAAAAGGTTGGAAATACAATGTATTTAATTAAGCTAATTGTAGCAATGCCTGTAATTCCCACATCAATTTCAGCAAGCTGGAAATATGGCACAAACACTTCTGCTTTACAAATTACTAGCAGTGTGTGTGTGTGTGTGTGTGTGTGTGTGTGTGTGTGTGTGTGAGAGAGAGAGAGAGAGAGAGAGAGAGAGAGAGAGAGAGAGAGAGAGAGAGAGGACAAATGCTTATGTCTGTGGATAGCTGTAGATACACATGCATATGCAAACTTGTGTTCAAACACAGGTGTTTTTGTATGCTAGTCAGGGAATTGACAATTGAGACATTTATCACCAGTCCTAAATATCACTAAATTTATATGAATAGCAAACATAAACAGCTTGTGCTCACATACTTGCTAAGTGATAAGTGGGCCAATCAAAATTCATATGACTGGTTCTCCATTTCTAAAACTCCCATTAGGTCAGAAGCCATCCCATATATTGAAGTGAGACAAAAATGGCTTTTGTAATTTAGACATAATCTTCAATAAGAATAGTTCATTAAAATGTAGTTTCTGAAAGGTGAGTTGCTAATAGGTGAGAAAGTGAATAAGGAAGAAAACATTTATTTTATTTATTAACATAAAGAGAGGCACCTGTCATATCATTTGGGTAGAGGTCAGAGGATACCTTGCAGGAGGTGGTTTTCTCCTACCACCCTGTGTTTCCAGGGAATACAATTTAGGTCACAGGGAATGGTGTCATGTGCCTCTACCCATGGAGCCATTTTTGTTTTAATTGAATTAGAAACAAGATTGTTTTCCATGTCAATCCCAGTTCCCACTCCATCCCCTCCTCTCTTACCACCCTCCCCCCACCCCCAACTAACATGCTACCTATCACATATCCTTTCTGCTACCCAGGGAGGGTGAGGCCTTCCATAGGGGGTCATAAGAGTCTATCATATACTTTGGGATAGGGCCTAGGCCCACCCTCAAGTGTCTTGGCTCAGAGAGTATCCCTCTGTGTGGATTGGGCTCCCGAGGTCCACACCTATGCTAGGAATAAGTACTGAACTAATACAGGAGGTCCTGTAGATTTCCGAGGTTTCCTCACTGAAACCCATGAAGGGAAGAAGAAGAGGGATGCAGAGGACATGAGGTAGCAGAAAGGTTGAGTCAGGGGAAGAACAGAAGATAACAAGAATGGAGATTCCATAATAGAGGCGGAAATTTTACATTTACAGAGAAATCAGGCACTAGGGAAATATCTGGAGATCTACACAGATGACACCAGCTAACAATCTAAGCAGCAGAGAAGAGGTTACATTAATGCCCTCCCCTGATAATAAGATTGATGACTGACTTATATGCTACCGGATAGCCCTCATCAGGCAGCTGGTGGAAGTAGAAGCAGACACCCACAACTAATCACTCAAGTGAACTGGAATACAGTTGCAAAGAAGAATGAGTGATGGGCAAAGGAGTCCAGACCAAGGTGGTGAAACCCACAGAAACAGCTGACCTGAACATCAGGGAACTCTTGGTCCCCAGATTGATAGCTGAGATACCATCATGGGACTGATTCAGACCTCAAACCCAAGATTCTTAATAGCAGTTCTTAAAACAAAATTGTGTTCACTGTATGGTAGCTGGATGGAAAGCCACAAAGACACCAAGCTTTGTGGTGTTTTATTGTCAGTTGTGAACTTACAGTCAGTTATCAATGGAAGACACAGGCAAGCCTGGGAGCTCTATTTACTGCTGAGGTCACAGAAATTAACAAAGGTTAACTGACAATAATGGAAATTCCGAGCCAGGAGGATGTGACTATTCAAGATGATTACACCAATATTTATATAGCAAGATTACTTTCTTATTTTATCTAAAGCTACATGGTCAATTCCCATTGATGGAGTTAGTTCTTTATTTTTTATATTATACTATATGGGATAATGCTGTAATTCTTTTAAATATTTTCTCTATGTTAGTTGTGAATAGAGCATAATAGCACATTTCCAACAATGTAATCTAATAAAACTTATTTCCGCAGAGCATCAGTTTAGCTAATTATAGGTATCTCAAAGATACACTCTATTATGCAAAGATAAGAACTGAATTTAGATACAGCTGGGATGAGAAAAGATAAGTCACAAACGGTGATGACAACTCCGAATGATACTTCTCCTGTGCTTGAGTTTTCCATGGTGTTACGCAGCAGGTCAGCTGAGCAAAGGCTTGCCATGCCTTGCTGTTTCTACTGTGTACTACAGTCAGGCATAAATCATCCAGCCGAAGGTCCACCAATTGTACATAGGCTATAAAGGAAGCCAGCCCATTTTGGCTTTGAAAGAGGCATTTTAAAGCTCATTTATGAATGAAACTAATTTATGACTATTTTTGTGAAAGGCAAATTTATAAGTTACAAAATGCTATTTCAGTCACGAATGGCACATATGAGGAAATAGTCTCAAATGTGGAGGCATGATCTATGTAAGTGTGTTAATGTAATAGGGGATGGTTTATTTGCCTGGGCAAGGCTCTGAATTTTTTTTTTTACAAATACATATGCACAATATAAACAAGTATATAAATAATGCAATCGCTGACTTTCTAAGTCAATTTTTTCCCAATTCTGATCAGTGTTATTTCCATAAAACTTTAGAAGTTGAGGCTTAGGATGATGGTGCATGGTAAAATCCCACCACTAGGAAGGCTGATGCAGACGGATAGTGACTTTGGGGTCAGTCTGTGCTACATAATGAGAACCAGTCACAAAAGAACACACACACACACACACACACACACACACACACACACACACACACACACACACGTGCATGTGTGGGCACAGAGAGAGAGAGAGAGAGAGAGAGAGAGAGAGAGAGAGAGAGAGAGAGAGAGAGAGAGTAAAAAACACCTTGTGTAAGGAACTTTGCATATTATATTAAAGACCCATAGAGATGGGGGAGTGGTGTCAAATAATAAAACTCACAAGTTGTTTAGCATATCAATTCCTGAAAGCCACAAATCTCTTTGTTGTCTCTCAGATAGTTTGTAATCTTTTGTTAAATGGTATCTACCTTTTCTTCAGTCTCTCTCCTATGGAAAGTGGGGGACGCCTCAGTAAATGTGTATTGTGGACTTGTAGACAGCCATGTCAAGGACCCCAGTGCCTCAGACAGATGGGAATGGCAAAGCTTCCCCTGGCCGGGCTCAGAGGAATGGTAAGGCCTTTCTCTGGTCCAATTATGGCTGTTATGAGTAGTTGACATTTAGCTGAAAATAGTATATGTAAAAACTATGAGCCACAGCTGCTGGGGACCTTACCTAGATCAGCCAAACTTGCCTCCTCCTAGAGTAACCCACTGCTTGAATCAGATGTGAACATAAATATACTGAGTTTCATGGCGGCTGCTGCCACTCCATCAGAGCAAATAGCCAACCCTATCCTAGCATTTCTGCTCCTGAGTCGGTGTGCCTGTCCTTTCTTCATTCTTTCTCCACCACCCAGTCAAGTTTCCAGAACTCCCTTGCAGGAATCACAACACTCCCCTTTCATTTCCTCCCTGTCCAATCACAGCCTTGGTCAACTGGACCTTCTGCCTATTCTACTTTATGTGCACTAGTGAACATTGATGAGAAACAAATGAAAATAGATAAAAACAGTCACAGTCACTGGCTTTCTCTGATTTAATGATGTCCACAGACCTTCTCAGCCACCACTGATCCCCTGGGGCTAGGATATCTGCTCTAGGCAACAGATATTTATTTTTCCCATAGTAACTTAAAAATTCACTGGCAGGCTGACTTTGAAGATGGTGTTTTGGCTGTGAGTATAAAATTGTCCCTGTTATTCTAAGCATTGTACACTTTAATAAAGTAGAGTAACATTTTTTTTTCTTTCCTGATCAAACCAAGTTCCAAATTGCATGAGACTCCCAGTAACTGTAGTCTCTTAGTTCATAATGTGGATAAGGAGGATTTTCCATAATCAACTAATATGTATGCTTGAGTGTTTTCCTCTACTAAATTTGTTTTCAACTGCTGTGTGTACTGCAGAGCACTTGGGACAGTCCCAGTGCCATCTGAAGTGCAACTCGACATAAATGGCTGCCTTCTTGATTCCCCCAGCTCATTTACTGCTTTACACTTAAGGTAAGCACAGCCAATTTGCATATATTTCTTTTAAACGATACAACCTTAGCCATTCTATCTGCATTTTTTACACCTTGCTTAATTAAAACCTCTTAGGAAGCTTCTCCAATTCATGACTCAGCAGCCAAGTGATCAATTTTCAAACCATCTTACAATTTGTCAAAAACCTCATGTTTTTCTTTAAGGCAATTCTGCTGTCACTACCCTTTGGCCAGGAGTCTCTCTCCTCATTAAATATGTCCAGAAGTTTTAATTGTGAACTTTCTTTAGGCTATATTTATTTGTTAAGGATAAAGCCATTATTGGATAATGTACAATTTTAGAGATGATTCTATTTGCTAGGTACAACCCCTTCTACATATGGAGAAAGTCCGTTATGAGAAAATAAATACTAAATTGTTGCAGGCCAGAAACCAGAGCATGGGGAATGAATTCCTTGTGCCTAGTGTACAGTAGTTAGTTAGTCAATAAATGTGCATTTAAAAAATTAATTGATGCTAAGTGAAATATTCAAATTTGATTCATGCATTTCTTCCTACCTGATTTATGTCCTGATGCTAGAAATTTGAAAAGGTATTTTAAAATAATTTATTTAAGATAAGTCACTTCTGTGTGGAAATTTTTGAACACATAAAGTAAGACTTTAGAGAATGAACTAGCTGTGACATAAAGGACTAACCCTTCATACTTGTAATGTAATTTAGTTTCCATTTACCTGGTCCTCTGCAGTCAAGTATGTGGAAGAATTTTCCAGGAATTGTTGGGGTATTTCAGAAAGATACATTCACTCATCAATCAGTTATTCCATCTTCATCACACACACCACTGAGGGAACCCCACAGTCTAGTTGAAGGTTAGGTAGACAATTTTTTTTATGTAAAGGGTTTGATAGTAAATATTTGAAACTGTGTAGCTCAAATGCAAAGTTAAGGGTATGATAAAGTACTATCAAATATTTTTACATGAAACAATGTATCACTGTTTTTAATATTTTCGCCATTTAAACCTGTAAAATACTAGCTCCTCAAGCTAGCACCTGAATTCAGTGCCCAGAAATCATGTGAAAAAAAAAAAAAAAACCTCACACTTGTAATGGAGATAGATGGTAGATAGGGCTTCTGGCTTGGAAGCCTAGTTGAAATAGAGGATTCCAAACACTGAGAGTCCCTAAGTCAAACAATGGTCAATGGTAACTGGGAAATGCTTGCAGCTGGCCTCTGACCTGTTCATGCACAGAAATGCAGAGCTGACTTTTGGAACCACTTATTAGGACTGAATTTATGTCCCTTGCATTATACCCATATAACCATGGATAAGCTTTTGTCTCCTTACCCTTGCAATGTCCATCATAATTTGTTCTTCAAACAGAAATTTAGTTTGCAGGCTGGTTTATCGTGAGTTCTTCATAAATGTTCAGTGTTTTTACTCTATGTAAGAAAGAATATATTCATCTTATATGTTTACTAAATTGAGTTTAATTTTTGGTTCATTTCTTTTTCTTCATTAAATAAGCATTCTGTTTCTTCTTGGTGTATGATAGTAAGCACTTAATCTTTCTGTTTTGGTTTCATTTGTTTTACTTTTCATACAGGCTGTCTCTGTAGCCAAAGCTGGCCTGGAACTTGCTACATGTCTAAATCTGACCACAAACTCATACAGTCATCCTACCCCAGACCTCCAGGTGCTCAGATTTTAGCTGTGAGCAATCACATCTGCCTGTTAACGTTGTTGGACAGATAAACCACAGTTCTAAGTTGACCTAGATTCGGAAAATTTTAGATTATTCTGTTTGTGACTAGAGAATATATGATCAATAATAGTTCTCTAGAAATTATGATAATCTTGATAAACAACCCACAGTTTCAATATCAATATTATTTTAAATCAAATTGATTAAAGCTATGGAGATGGTGCTGACCATGAATTTTCTTAGTATTTGATAGATGCTTGTTACCTATAAAATATGATACTATTCTTATATAACTTTATATATACAGATATGAATAGAATACATATGATCATTTAGCACTTCTTTTGGCATCTTGTCCAGTCCCTTTATTGTTTGAAAAATGTTTGTTTTGCTAATGAGGAACTGACACTCAGAAATATTATGTACATTTATCAATAACACAGCTAACGAGTGTAAAGTGAAATTGCCAGTCCAGTTACTGATGGCTGGGATCCTCATTCATAGTCACCATGTAGTCATTTTGACAGCAACAATGTATAACACAGTTGTGGAGGCACAAGTGATGTTATCAGGATAAAGGGACTGATGGCAGGGTGAATTCTAAGGGAAGTAGAATCAGAAATCACAAGTGAATCATTTAGTAAGTGCTGAGGAACTACTGACTTTAAAGAACGTCACTAGGGTCCTGAACATGTAAGATGCATAGAGCAAATGGTTTCTGCTTCATTACACTAATTTTCTATCATTCTTTTTATAATGTATATAAATTCTATGTCTATTTTGTTTTGAGGACTTATAGGCATATATCTGAAGTCATAGCCTTTCAGATAACATTCACTGATACCTATTTTCAATTTTTGTACTTAAAAATTCCAGATTTATGTATTTCCTTGTGTGGGCATCACTATCTTTTTATTGTATAATTTCTTTAGTAAAATTTGCAAATATTAACTATGCTCTAATAGATTTTTGGTGTTTCAATTATAAAAAATTCATTTTAAACATATAACAGTCTAATATTTAGACACAGATTTTTCTTATTACATTTATTTTACACAATAGTTTAGAAAGTTCAAGATCAATATTAATCTTTGTGACAAGAAACTGATTTGCACCTTCAATAGAGATGTATCAGGCATTTCTGTGTGTGGTATAATCCTTCAAATTAGGATTAATGAAAAGAGTTCCAATATTCTACCATTGCTCAAACTTTAAAGTTAAATAGATGACATTTACTCTGCTATTATTTAAGTATTTGAAAAGCAATTCAGATCTTAAAATAGATATTTCTGCTTTATGTTTTAACAGATTCTAACAGTATCCTTTTAAAAAGTTTCCCGAGAGTTAATAAAACGAAACAAAACATGTGGCATGTGGTGGGGTGGTGCATGGCTTTAATCCTAGCACTTGGGAGCAGGGTTAAGCAGAGTTCTTTGAACTCAAGGTCAGCCAGGTCTACAGAGTGGACCCTGTCCTAGAACCAGAAAGAGCAAACAATGCTACTTACTTAAGTGATGTGTGGTTTGGTGCATTTGTATTCCAGTGATGTTTGTTTCATTTACTTTACCATGCTCTGTGCATGATCACACATTTTACATTTCTCTACTGCATAGTCCTTGATTAATAAAAGCCACCACATTCAGCACCTTCAGTCTCCTGTATTTCTGTGTCTCGCTGTAAGACTTCACCAAGAGTATTCACACATTTCTGCAAATGTGGCTATTCGCTGAATTTTTAATTTTTCATTGACTAGATTAAAGGGCACTGGTTTAGACTAGATTCCATTGAAAGTTGTCTTTTTTCTATAATATACATGTGCAGACCAGACATAACTCTTCCTCTCTATCTCGCTCATTCCCCTCTGAACTCTCTCTGTTGTTAGCTGTATGTAGTCCATGATTCCTTGTTAAATGACTGCTCTCCCTTTAAGCTTCACCATGGTGGTACCACATCCGCACAGTTGCCTGCTGATCTGAGAGTCCTTGTAGCATACTCAGTGAATGAATGGTGCTTCATGCATGCTTTATTTGGTGTTACTATTAGCTGGAACAGGTGTATTTACTTTCTTGGTCAGGACATAATGTGCATGTTTTTATATAGTTATAATTTTATATTCTTCCTCATATATGTGAAAATATATTTGGTCACAAATATAACCAGTCACGTACATATCTTCAGGTATATGAAAAACCATTTAAAACACTTATAAACACTACTTACAATTTTAATAGCTAATTGAATGTGGCTACATGTGCAATATATATGTCGTTTTACTCCTCAATGTGTGATACGGTTCTGTGTAGACCTCATTTGTGTCCTCTTCACTGTGCTCTCTTCATCTCAACTCTGTCACAATACACACATATACAGCTATATATGTCTCAGGTATCTTTCACATATCTATTTCTCTTTTCCAAATTCTCTCATGCTGATGTGAAGAAATGCGTTTATACTTTCATTTGTAGTGTGTGGCAGGACAAAATTCTAATTTCCCCTCTGTTCTAATGGAGAAGTTTAACAGAACTTTCAATCATTACCGCTGCTCTCAGCTCAGGACTTAGAAAGTTTTTTTTTTTTTTTCTGTTACTACATTTTCTGTTAGTTATCTCTGGTTCCAGCATTGCTGATATTCTCTCTCCCCAGTAACCATAACAGCACTGTCTTTCTGATTCACTGTATGATAGGGCACTTCTTTCCTCACAACAAAACTGGAAACATTTTGGAATCTTTCAAAGTTTCAAAGCTAAGTGATCTTTTATGTTTCATTAACACATGAAAACAAACAGCTCTCTTCCACTTCCATTTAATTTGTTGCAATTTTAGACCACACTAGCCTATCCTCTATATCTTTCAATATTTTGTATTGAGAACTGAGGTATTACTCAGTTTTTGTTTTAATTAAATGAATAATACTTACAAAATGGTTTTCCTTTTTTTTCAGGTCAATGTTGCTTTCCAATATATGCTAAATTTCGTGTATTTTATAGACTCGAATTGATTCTTCACACATCTCCGTTCTCAACTTCAATACTTGACCTCATTTTGTGATTGACAATTGCTTGATTTTCTGTTTCTTGCTTGTGAGATTTTTCTCTTTTCCAATGTTCATTCCCTTGTCCCTTTTCATATTGAGTGCCCTAGTTTCATTGACTCATCTTAGAGAATAATTAAGGCAGTCACTCAGATTTTTCTAATAACAGTACTCACTAAAGCTGTGTTCTTAGACTCTTCTGTTTGTTTCCAATATGCCCTTCATCAGTTTGCCATCCTGAAACCATCATCCCTTCTTCTGGTGGAGCTGATGCTTCCATCATGAGTGATGCACTCACTCCCTGCCTTACTAGTTTTCTCTGTACCCTCTTTATTGTGTTGCTATTTATGTCAGATTTCAGCATCCAGTTATGATTGACAAGCCATATTTCTAAAACATATTTGTTTATATAGTACTGATTTTTGTTACTTCATCTTTTCACTGTTATGACATATCTCACTTCCCCTATATTGAGTTTTCTTCTGAGACATATTTTGTTGATATTTTATTCTTTAAATAATAATGGGCATACTTAGTGTTTGCCCCAGAGGGTATTTCTTCATTTAATTTACAGTGAGGATTGGGATTCCTCAGCTATTACTTGGAAAGTCAGCATTTCTAAGTCCTTCCTCAGTTGCCTGGTGTCAGATTCATTCGTAGCATCTCTGGTGGACTCCAGTAAAACTTTTTTTCCTGAAAGACTCATATTAGATACTGAATTCAGAGACCAATAAAAGCTAAGTTCTCAGTATCCAGAACTAAATATCTTTTTGTTTTGTTTTGTTTTGGTTTTGCCTCATTTTCAGGACTTCCTCACATGGTTTATGCAACATAAAGGCAAGATGCCTCCTCTGGGCATCTGAATTCTACCCTCAGATGGGAACCCTGACTTCATGCTTCTAAGCCCATAGTGGCATGAATAGAATTGTAATTTTGTGACTGAATAGCAAGCACTGACTTTATAATGTCATATCTGATGAAAGGGATGTATGTTTCATACGAAGTTTTGCCCCAGCAGTGCTGTCACTCTTCCCATGGTAAAGTTAAGGTGCTTCTTAATCTAACAGAGCCTAGTTCAGAATTCATGGGAGTTTCTCCAGCCTCTCTCTCTCCTCTCTCTCTCTCTCTCTCTCTCTCTCTCTCTCTCTCTCTCTCTCTGTGTGTGTGTGTGTGTGTGTGTGTGTGTGTATGTGTGTGTGTGTGTTTAGAATAGTATCCAAACTTAGGCATCATTACTCAGACACCTTACAAGCCCTACTCCTTCCTTCCTCCTTCCTTCCTTCCTTCCTTCCCTCCCCTTATTTTCCTCCCCTGTCCCTCCCTCCCTTCTTTCCTCCCTCTCTCCCTCCCTCTCTCCCCTCTCTCACTCCCCAACATTAACTTATTTTTATTTTTTATGTATGGCTGTTGAATGTGTAAATTACATGTGTGCAATATCTTGAGGCATCATTAGAGGCACTAGATTTACCACAGGTTTTCAATTAATTTGTGGGTGCTGGGAGTTGAATCACTGGGCCATTTGGGACTACAGACAGTGCTCTTAACTCCTGTGAAATCTTAGTAGTCCCTATCACAATTATTTTGAGACAGGGAGTTCTCTCATTAGAGTCTGGGACTTGCTAAGTTAAGCTAGATTGGTGAGCCCTTAAGGATCTGCCTGCCTCTGCCTCTGCCTCCTGAGAAACAGGATTCCAAGTTCATGCCAGTACACATGGTTTTCTCATGGGCACTAAGGATAGAACATAGGTTTCCATTTTCCCATGCCAGGACTTTACCAACTGTGCTGTCTCCCCAGCCCTGAACTCAGACAGCTTTATTACTGCCTAGACTAAGACCTTACTTCTCAGAAGTGGTAACAGGAAAGAATACTTATCCTGCATAAACAGGACTCCCCTGATGAATTTATTTTTGAAATATGAAATATGAAACCATGAGAAATTTGCACAGAACCTAGAACAATTTATACTTGCCCAGATGATAGGTGGAACGTGGTAATGGCAGCTATGATAATTCTATGGAAAAAGAGGAAGGAAGCAATAACTTTCTCTTTCCCTCACGTTTAATAACAGAATGACACCAGCTGGCAGTGTGTCAGCAGGCCCCTCCAAGACAAAACTCTGGCAAGGCAATGGTAACAGCTGTACAAACTCCACAGTCCAAAGTAGAATGTTCTCTCTCTTGATCTTCAACCCAAAGGGAATAAGTTATGCAAAGCCTGGTTAAACATAACTTTTTAAAAGCACATAGAATATTATCAGCTGTAGTCAAGTATATTAAATTTTTGCATGCATATATGCATATATTTGCAGGGACACAATTTCTATTTAGATGCATATGAGAAACATGATGTTTCTTAGCACAAGTTGTAAAAATGGGCAGAATAGCACAAATATTTTTAATCAAAATATACAGTGACATACTATAACTTTAGTGCAGAAAATCAAGTTCACACTATTTATGAAACAAAAAGAATCTGCTGCCTGCCTTGTTTCATTATGTCCTGACCACTATGTCCTGCCAAAATTTTTAAGACATTAGCATGGGAAAGACTACCTTTCTTTAGTTATGAGTGCAAAATCCTGCATGTTATACAAATTTGGCTTAGTACACTTTTGTTCTATAAAGGAATACGTTAGTGAGATATTATCAACTATCAAAGTATATGTTGGTTTTTTAAATTTTTGTATTAGTTCAAATTAGGAACAAGCTTGTTTCACATGTCAATCCCTTATCACTCTCCCTCCCCTCACCCCTACCTCTCCTTCCCCACCCCCCGACCTAACCCCCACCCCATCCACCCTCCACTCCCCAGGCAGGGTAGGGCACTCAATGGGGGCTCCACAAAATCCACCACATCATCCTGGGCTGGGCCTAGGCCCTTCCCCATGTGTCCAGGCCAAGAGTGCATCCCTTCGAGTGGGATGGGCTCTCAAAGTCCCCTTCTTACACCAGGGAAAAAATACTAATCCACTACCAGGGGCCCTCTGGAGTGCAGAGACCTCCTCATTGACATCCATGTTCAGGGGTCTGGATCAGTCCTGTACTGGCCTCCCAGACAGCATCTGGGGTCGATGTGTTCCCTGCTTGTTCAGACCAGCTGTTTCTGTGTGTTTCACCAGCCTGGTACCGACCCCTCAGATCTTCATTCCTCCCTCTCTGCAACTAAGCTCCAGAGTTCAGTTCAGTGTATATCTGTGGCTGTCTGCCTCTGCTTCCATCAGCCACTGGATGAGGGCTCTAGGATTATAGTGGGAAATTACCAATATGGAGTCAGGTAGAAATATAAGGGTATTTAATAGGGAAAAGCCTTACAGAGTGACCTAGCCAGCCGGCGTGGCAGCAGTCTGTACACAAGCCCAAAAAAGAGAAACTGAAAGAGAGCCCGCAGTCCCATCCCAGTATCGCTCTACGTCACCCTGACCACGCCCTTGCAAGTGTGGTCAGGCACACCTGTAGCCAGTCCCTAAGTAGGCATGGCTACAGCTTCCCCTACTTAGGATGGCATAAAAAGTAGTCATCAATCTCATTTTAGAGGAAGGGCATTTAAGTTATCTTCTCCACTATTGCCTGGATTGACAGTACGTGCCATCCTTGTAGGTCTCTGGAAATCTCCCTAGTGCCAGATCTCTCCTTGGACCTATAATGGCTCCCTCTAATATGGTATCTCTTATCCTGCTCTCCTCTATTCTTCCCAGTTGGGGGAAGAGCAAAGTATATGTTCTTATTGCTAAATTGTCTCTTGCTACGCAGAGGAATGGGAAATTTCAAAATCATTTTTTTCTTTTGAATGTGAAACCTCTGGTTATTTTTTACTAGCAACAATGATGACATGTGTTTTAAGTTGCAAGATGTTTAGTAATTGCATTTGGTATTTTTAGCATACTACAGAATGTCTTTATATATGATGGTATAGTTTAGTCACACAATTGTTTGCCTTGTTTATGTTAGAAATGCCCAAAGAATCAATTGTTATTCAAGCAGATAATTTTGTAACTTATATGGAATTCTCCAAGGAAGACTATCTAATTTCTGCATTGAGAAATTTTTCCATCACTTGCTATAATTAATATGGGATCACATATATTTATTTTGTCATTTAGATTATGATACCATAATGCACTGTTTTGTTCCTGAATGTTTTTAATCAATCAGTGACCACTGTCTGCAGTCTGTTCTTTTTAACTTCATAGAAACCAGTATGTGTTGATGACAATGATGATGATAATGTTGGATATCTCAGTTATGTCTCTGATGCCTACTTGCACAATGTTAAACATTTAAATGAATTACCCTTTTAACAACTACAAAGTTAACTTCCACATTTAGTAAATTTTGAAGGTCATGCTTAGAGAAATTACACTTGCTCATGAGCCACACAGACACAGGGGAGAGTGTCAGGAGTCAAATTCTGGGCTGCCTGGCTCTAAAGAGTGGATTCTAAACTCTACTGCAGTTTATCATCCATGACCATTTTGGCATAGGAATCCATTAAATATCGTGTCTCCTGTGTATATTTTCCCGACCTCTCTCAGATTCTTTCTTGAGATATTTCTCATCACTGAAAAACATATGTGGGCCAGCTTTAAGTTTTCAACTTAGTAATAAATAATCACCCCATGCCTTCTCTTTCCCTTTGTCCCAGATGTTCCCTCCAAGGAACTGGGGCATGTTGTCACCAGGCTTGGCTTGTTAGGCAGCTTGCTCTTGTCAGCTGTCTGTTGATCATTCCTTTAAAGGGAGTCTCTGTGCTCCTTCATGTCATTTAAGTTAACATCCTTAGTGCAGAATCAACATTCCAACCTTGTCAAGTGGTGTTAATTGAAAATGAATACCCAAACATTGCAGCTGTGCTCTCCTCCTCTTTAACTATTCAGAAAAATTGAAGCATCAGCACCAACTGTATCTTGTGAAAGCTGAGTCATGAATCACAGATAATGATACTTAAGATCTAAGAAACATGTATGTTTCTCAGGCTCTAAGCAAAGATGAGATAGGAGCTTCTATGAAACTAATTTTATAGAGGGAACAATCAGGCCCCAAAACAATGTATAGCATGTCCAGGACACTAGCTTATGAGATGAAAAGCTCATTTTCAATAGAATTTGGCTGTGTTCTCCATTAATATGTAATATTTCCACACTGTTGAAAACATTTTTCTTCAGGGTTATAAATCTGAGTTCACATGTTTGGGCTGGTTCTATCTGCCAGTGTGAATAAAGGATTTTCTCTGGTCTCCTTATCAAGGAGCATATCATTGGTCAAATTATGGTGAGAGCCCTAGAGGATGCTATGGATGTTCCTATAGAGGATTAAGTGAAAATCTGTGTTGATGAATGTCACATTCATTGAAGCATAGAGTAATTAATACATTCCATGATTTTCAATTATGTGTCAACAATGTAATATATGACATAACCACTAGAGTTCATGTAACATGAATTACAAAACCTTAAGTGAAAGCCATGGACTGCCCTACAGTGTTTAATTTTTTTTGTTTGTTTTTTTGTTTTTCGAGACAGGGTTTCTCTGTGTAGCTTTTCAAGCCTATCCTGGCTCTGTAGACCAAGCTGGCCTCAAATTCACAGAGATCTGCCTGCCTCTGCCTCCCAAGTGCTGGGATTAAAGGCATGTGCCACCAACGCCCGGAGGCCTATGGATTTTAAAAACAGTATTTCTGTGAAGTATTTGAGATTTCCATTCCAGTCTTTCTACTCTTAGTATGCTCTTGCTCTCCTTCCATTGGTCTGAATTTTGGGCTTTCTGTTGATCGTTCCTTTCATTTTTTTTCCCTTATGAATGCTTATCACAGTATTTTTTGAGATTGAATCTTATAAAAGTGATATTCTGAGAAATTTGTGACTTAATGTGCAGCTAATGCTGTTTGCAAGCTTTTCATTCTACTATTTGTGTTTGTGGTTCATAAAGTTTCACTGCTGTAAAGTAGTCCACTTTCATCAATCATCTGTCTTATTAATCCAGCTTTGTGTTGATGAACATTTGTGTCATTACTAGATTTTCTCTTAAAAATAAGAGACACAACACTTCTATGAACATTTTACACATTTCTTTAGATACAGCCTTCCCCATGAGTTTGCCGCTAAAAATATAAGAATTCTCAAGAACTTACAACAGTCCAAAAATTGATATTATGCTTTCAAAAAGGTTGGTCACTTTATCCAGCATAAAATTATGTACAATATGGACTTAAATTGAATGTGATTACCAAATTTTAAGCATATATGTAATGCATATATTTAGCTATACACTTTCATTACGTGAATATCTATAAATATTTATAGATTAAATTTCTATTATTGTAAATATGCAAGTATGCAATTATGCCTGTGTTAATATGCAGAAGTACATTATTTTTTGGGGGGGTGCAAGACAGGGTTTCTTTGTAGCTTAAGAGGCTGTCCTGGAACTCACTCTGTAGACCAGGCTGGCCTTGAACTCATAGAGATTGGCCTGCCTCTGCCTCCTGAGTGCTGGTATTAAAGGCTTGCACCACCAATACCGGGCTCAGAATCACTTTCTATTGATTAATAATAGTCAAAGACTACATATTGTTGAATTAAATTTGGCTTACAAGTAAACCCCATATTGAACTAATATTTTAAATTAATATGTCCTTTTTCAAGGTAACGCACTATTTATATGATTTATAAGCATTTTTATTTTGACATTTAATTATTAGGATTATTAGAAACTATTTGATATAGGAATATTTACATTTTTTAAAAAAATGTAGGTCCTTTTTCTCCCTGGACATTGTCTTGCAGTATTGGTAGAAATGATCTAAGGTAAAAATGGCTTGATATTTTATTCATGGGATTCTTGAAATTAACAATTAATTTTTAATGTTGAAAGTTTTGTCAAAGCCTACATCTATCCTTGATTAAGTTATGGAAAATTTTAATTTTCTGGAGAATTTAGCAACTGAAAAATTTGTCCCCTTTCCTCTGATTTAATTTTATATTATACCCGTAGTTAGTCATATTTTTTCATTATTTCATTTTTCATTTTGTTCATTTTACAATATTTAGAGTATAGCCAACTTGATTAACTGACAAATTATCATTTATTATTTTGCGTTATTGCCCATGATTTCCTGGACATCAACTTAGTAATTTATTGCTCATCTTTCTGAATCTTATATCTTTGTGTCCTCAACACTTTATTTCATACTGGAATGTGTTTTTTAAATCATTCATATAGTTAACACTACTGGTACCATATTCCTTGCTTTTTCGTTAATTTTAGGTGAGTGCCCCTGTGTGCATGCATGCATGTGTGCGAGCGTGTGATGTGCATGTGTGTCCTTGTGTTTGAGTGTGGATGTGTATACCTTCGGATAGGTGTGGTGGCCAGAGGATGACCTCAGTTCATGGTCCTCACCTTCTGCCTCCTCTGAGTGTATCTCTGTTTCTCACACTGCATCTATTAGGTCAGCTGCCCCAGGAACTTCTAGTTCTACTTTCTGCATATCTGGGTGTTGGGGATCCAAGTTCAGTTCCTCATGCTTGAGCTTCAAGTGCCTTACCCATAGAGCTGTCTCTGCAGTTCTAACCCTTGTGTTTGACAGTGAATTTTTCTGAGAATAAGTCTAAAAAGGCAATTGTGGTCACTGTTTTCAGGGCTTCACAAGCATCTCCAAGTTTTGGTGCCACTGCTACAGGCTCAGCTGCCTTCCTTTCCTGGGCACTTTGACTTCTCTCTTTGTTTTTAAGACCCTTCGTGGCTCCTCCTCAGCTGTGGGCTGTCCAGTTGACCTGACCTAGTGAGATCATGGAGACCCTAGTCGTAAAGCTGGGGAACCAGCATTGCACCAAACCTCTCAATGTGGGTGCCACCTAGGAAGCCAGGGCAGTCATTGGGTCCTCTAATAGTGGAGCCAGTGTTTATCCCTAGAACACAAATGGACTTTGTGAGCCCATTACCTATGGCAGGATACTATTGCAGACCAGATACCTAAAAGAGGGCCTAGGCCCTCTCCCAAATAATGTGACAGACTTTAATGGAACCCTGTGGAGGGTTCCCTATCCTTGGGGAGTGGGTTCTAAAATAAAAAATTAGAAAATGAAAGAAAAAGATGGTTGCAAACCTGGAAGCTTGCCTCTTAGGCCTTTTGGTCTTTGCAATGTTTCCTTCTGATTTGTGATGCCAGGATGGAACTTTAATGTTCACATTAGCATTTGTGCATCTGAGACTATTGTTGGGAGGCAGAGGGGCCTGCTCTACTGTGCTGGATAAGCCTCCTTTGCAAGTCATTTTAACAAGAAGAGTAAAATCAGAACCTCAAGTGACAAAAATGTCACCAATCTTCTACTTTTCCCAGTGATTCGAAAGAAAGATATGTGCTAACTTATACCCAAGAAAGAGTGGGCAATTTTTTTTCTATAATCCATGAACCTGTAATCACTCAGCATAGGGAACTTACAGCAGCATCTTATTTTTTTTAAATTACCTTATTTTTGCTTAACATATGTCAATAATTAAGACCATGTAGAAATACTATTCTTTAAAAAAGATTTGTTATTTTATTTTCAAATTATTTTAATTTTACATAAGCATCATAAAATCTATGAGTATACAGTATTTCTTCATATTAATTGGAGTATATTATTTTTATGTAAGTAATTTTAATTTTTGTATTATTCAATTTTAATTGAAAGCTTAGGACATGCTTCATGCTTATTAAACATTTTCTTATTTTCAGATCAATAAAATACACAGGAAAAATTAATAAGATAATGGTCTTGCTGAATGCTCAGCTTTTTTCTGAGCTTATAATGCAGATATTTTTATTCTATGTAAATGTGTGAGAGTCTGCATGGGTGAATCTGTGCCACATGCATGTTGGTGCCCACACAGACCAGATGAAGGCACCAGATTTCCTAGAACAAGAGTTATAGGTTGTAAAACATGCAATGTGAGTTCTGGGAATTGAACCCAGGTCCTCTACTATATCAACAAGTTCTCTTAACCACTGAGCGGTATCTATCTATCTGAAGGTCTGTCTGTTTATCTATCTATCTATCATCTATCTGTCTATCTATTCTTTCTCTCTGTGTGCACATACATATGTGTATTCATGATCACACAAGAAACTACATATATATAGAAGTCAGAGGAGAAGAACTTCAGGAGTTTATTCTCTCCTATAACAAGTGGGATATGAGGACAGAATTTATGCCATTTTTTCAAGACATTGTTGTTCGGCTTTTCAGCAAGCAGCTTCATACCCTCATTCACCTCACCCATCCTATAAGAAACATCCTTAGCCATCAGGGAAATGCAAATCAAAACAACTCTGAGATATCATCTTACTCCTGTCAGAATGGCTAAAATCAAAAACACCAATGACTGTTTATGCTGGAGAGAATGTAGAGAAAGGGGAACACTACTCCACTGCTGGTGGGAGTTCCAACTGGTACAATCACTTTGGAAATTCTGTATGGCGATTCCTCAGGAAAATGGGAATCAGCCTATCACAAGATCCAGCAATTCCACTCATAGGCATATACCCAAAAGAAGCACATTCATACAACAAGGATATCTGTTCAATGGTGTTCATAGCAGTATTATTTGTAATAGCCAGAAACTGGAAGCAACCTAGATGTCCCTCAAATGAAGAATGGATGGAGAAAATGTGGTACATATACCCAATGGAGTTCTACTCAGCAGAAAAACAAAAACAAAACCAATGGAATCTTGAAATTCGCAGGCAAATGAAAGGAACTAGAAGAAACCCTTCTGAGCGAGATAACCCAGTCACAAAAAGACAGGCATGGTATGTACTCACTCATATGTGGATTTTAGACCTAGAGTAAAAGAATGCCAGCCTGTAGTCCACACTGCCGGAGAGGCTGGTAAACAAGGAGGACCCTAAGAGAGACATACAGACATGGTCACCTGGAGAAGGGGAAAGGGACAAGATCTCCTGAGCAAATTAGGAGCATATGGGGAGGGAAGAGTGAACTAGGAGAATGAGAAGGGAAGAAGTAGATGGGGCAGGGAGGTTGAGTTCGGGGAAGAACAGAAGAGAGCAAGATAGGAGATAGTGTAATGGAGTGAGACATTATAGGTTTAAAGAGAAATCAGGCACTAGGGAAATGTCTGGAGAACTACAAAGACAGCAACATAGGAGAGGCTACCTTAAATGGCCTCTCCTGATAATGATATTGATGACTAATTTATATGCCACCAGCAGCTGGTGGAAGTAGAAGCAGACACCCACAGCTAAACCTTGAACTGAACTGAAATCCAGTTGCAGAGAAAGAGGACTGATGAGCAAAGGGGTCCATACCAGGCTGGTGAAACCCAGAGAAACAGCCGACTTGAACACAGGAGAGCTCTTGGTCCCCAGACTGATATGGGAAACCAGCATGGGACTGATCCTGACCCCCTGAATGTGGGTGTCAGTGAGGAGACCTTGGAAATCTATGGACCCTCTTGTAATGGATCAGTACTTATCCCTAGCATAGGAATGGACTTTGGGAGCTCATCCCACATGAAGGGATACTCTGTGAGCCTCGACACAAGGGGGTTGGCCTAGGCCCTATCCCAAAGGATATGAAAGACTCTGAAGACCCGTATGGAAGGCCTTACCCTCCCTGGGGAGCAGAAAGGCTATGGAATAGGTAGGGAGTTAGTTGGGGGGCACGGGAGGAGGGGCAGGAGAGGGACCTGGGATTGACATGTAAAACAATTTTCTTTCTAATAAAAAAAGGAAAAAAAGAAAAGAGATGACTGTACTGAAAGGAGGCTAATTCAATCTGAGGGATCCCCAATTCTTCTTCCAATTTGTGATAATATACACCAAGAAAAGAAAATACTGAATGCTATATTTCCCTAGGAAGCCATTCTTCATAAATGCTTATGCCTAGTTTCATTTATAATGGAAGACATAGACAGATGAGCCTCAACCTGATTGGTTATTTTTTAAATAATAAAATTCTTCATTATTTTTTTTTTCTAGTAAAATCTACAAACATTTTAGCAAGGAAGAGTGATCATGTCAGTCAATCCCCAGAGAGACTCCTTCCTAAAAATTGTTTTCACATTTTTCTCGGGAAATCTCACTGCTGGTGCAGAGACAAGGATCTTAGAAAACTCACTGCTGACAGTATGGACTCTTTAGCTAATTATCCATGCTGCATGCTTAGTCTCCAAACTATAACAACGTTCCCCTCTCTTTTGGTAGAATGTGTCAGTGAGTGGTAGTCAGTCTGCTCTCTGTCATCCTCTGTTGTGGAATGACAGAGGATCTATGTAAAAATGTGTTGCATTTGTTTAAATATGTAAATATGTGCTGCATTATTTATGTTGTAGAATATTCGTTTATTTATGCAAAAATGTGTTGCATTTGTTTATTTTGCAGCATATTTTAACTATAGAAAGATGTGCTGCATTTGTTTAATTATGTAAAAGATATGTTGCTGTTTTATCTTGCTTGCCTAAGGCACCTGATTGGTCTAATAAAAAAACTAAACAGCCAATAGCAAGGGAGGAGGTATACGTGGAAACTCTGGGAAGGCAGAGTAAGTAGGAGGAGAAATTTAGGCTTGAAAGGAAGAAAGAAAAGAGACAACAGGGAGACTCCAGGGATCAGTCAGCCAGTCAGTCAGACACAGAAGAAGAAGGAAAGTAGGGCATACAGAATGAAAGAAAGGTTAAAAAGCTCTGAAGCAAAACATCAATGCATAGAAATAGGTTAAAAGAGCTAATGGGACACACCCAAGCTAAGGTCAAGCATTCATAGTTAATAATAATTCTGTGTTTTTATTTAGGAGCTTCCTGTAAAGCCAGCATTGTGTTTCTACAATATATAGTAACTTTGAAATTTCCCAGATTTACTTTGTCATTATGGCTAAAGCCTCAAATGTAAAACATAAACCATTACCACCACCGGTATGAGCCATGTACAGTCAGTGTGTAATTGAAGTCACATTCAAGGATGGAAGTTAGTAGCATTATGCATTTTTGATTGACAACCCTGCTATTAGTTTATCTAGACCAGATCATGAAGGCCGTGTGTCAGGTTAGGTGGCTGTCCACTGTTTTGGTGACAAATGATGCCAATCTGAGCTTGTCTGGTGGACTTCTGTTGGCACCATACAGCTTCCACACAGTGATAATAAACTCAGCTTTATTTGATTTGCCAGTTAGAGCAAGGACTGTGATCAACTCTGATGAATAAGATGAGATAGGAGTAGGTTTTTGGAAGCTGTGTAATGCGGCCAGCAGTTCCCTGAATCTCTCAGGTAGTGTTCATTGAATCAAGGGTGAGCTTTGCAGGATAAGGATGAAGGAAGAGCTCTGCTACAATTCACAGTAATGACCTGAAACCCAACAGCAGTAGCTTCAGTGGCAGAAAAAAAAAATGCCTCAAGGCACAGTCAGTTTATACATAGCTCTTGCCCAGAAAGCTTTCTTACTGTGTTTTCTTTAAAAATAATGATGCTGGAAGCAGTGGCCACTGCCTGCTAAGTCAAATAGTTTTTTTTTTTTCATAAATGGCTCTTAAATCCTTTTGGATATTATATACATGAATGATAGGAGAACAATGGTACTATAATCCAAGATAATGGATTCCAGTGCATTTTAAACATGAATAACCAATGTTCATTTAAAGAGATTCTCCAAAGCAATTGAACAGTGTACTGTCTACCCACAGAAACATACTCTTCTCAGACTGCAACTTAACAAAGTTTGTAGTCAGGATTTTGGTTCCTGTAATCATGATTCAGCTGTTAGAACTTACAAACTCTTTCTTATGCTGCAGTGCTCATTCACTGGGTCTGCAGTGCGTAGATCAAGAACACATTCCCAGAAGCTGCTTACAGATTTCCTTCATCACTGAACATCCTCATCCATCATATGCTATCGGCCCAAATCACAGCCCATTCATATCATTGTACAGTCTGGGTTCCAGGTTAGTCTCAGGTGTAGGGTAAATAATTGCTGCTAGGTTTAATTAAAACTCACTTGCATCTCTCACAGTCCATTTACATCTTCACGGTTGGCCTTAACATTCTCACTGAAGAATGCCTCTAATGAAGCATGACGCTTCGAAGGCACGGAATGTAAGTTTCATTTCAGAATCACCTTTAATCTCTTTCAGTATTAAAAAGCATGATCATAAAGTTCCCCTGAGCTACCTAGTAGAAACATGGCTGAAGCAGCAGAGGTGATTCCTTAATCTTTCAATGTTGTTCTCCATACTAAATATAGATAACAATGCTATTGTTACAAGCATTCTGTATTCATGTCCTTGTGATTATCCAATGAGAAAGTGATTTGAACAAATGATAACTGGCAAGCCTAGGGAATAGTACTGTCTAGAGGCTCAAAACAATGCAGCTTCCTCAGTTTCAGGTGTGTCTTTAACAACTGAGGAAACAGGTAAAATATTATTCTCTTCAGAGACATGTCAAGCAAGATACCTCTATCATTATCTAGAAGCTTTTGAAATTTACTTACTCTCATTTGCCACAGCATATATGCCTGATCACAATATGACAGTCACAGGTGTCCATTTATTATCCTATGAGCTTTGATAGGTGTGATTGAAGAGAATATGGAAGGATAAAAGAGAAAGATTCTTTTGAAAAGATCCATTGAATTTTCTTATTAAGTGTTGTTGTGAAACTACTTTTAGGACATACATCTTTAAGTACTTATAAGAAAAAAGGATTGAGCACGGTGGCAATATCAATGCCTTGTCTGATTTATATACTAAGTTAATGGTTTCTTTTATTTTTATTCCAAATGGCAGTATTTAGATGAACAAAGGATAGCAACATATACCTATAATCATGTTCTAAGGGAGGTAGAGGGAGGAATATCAGAAGTTCAAGGCCAGACTCAACTATATAGTGAGTTACAGGTAAGTCTGTGATACATGAGACCTTCTCTAAAAAAATCAAAATTGAAAACAAGGACAAAAGGACTGGGGATATCTATCATAGGTAGAGTTCTTTTTTTTGGGGGGGGGGAAATATGAGATTCTAGGTTCAATCCCCCAAACTCCAGAAATAAACAAACCAACAATAAAAAGTTGCTATAAATACATGTGAGACTGTCATATCTGACAGCATGTAATTCATTTCTTATCCATGAAACTTCAGAACAGCAGAGCAGCAGCAGGAGACATGTGACAACCAGCAGGGAATCCCTATAAGAAGTACTTACCTCCTGCATTTAATTTGTTTTTGTTTGCTTTGGTTTCCATGGAGTTATGAGAAGAATGGTCCTCTCTCCCTGGAATCCAGAACGCAGCTACCAGTGAGAACTGAGTTCAAATAGGACAGAGCACAACTGCTAATCAGCAGGTAGTTCAGTCAGGCCAGATGCCACCTACCAGTTAGTATGGAGTTCACAAAGCACAGACTGCAGCACCGAGTCATTTCAGAGTTTAAACAGGACAGACTTCTTCATGATATGCTAGAGACATGTTTACTCAAGCTCAGGGCAGTTGCATAACCAGCTTTTCCGTATAATTTGTGCATCTCTATAATTCCTATTAGTTCGTATATAGTTGCCATTATCATTCTATGGGATAGTGAATTCAGGGCATTTGACACAAGGTTATCAAACGGACAAACTCAGTAAATAGTAGCTAGTAATAGTAAAGTAAAACAAAAATACAATACCATCAAAAGAGCCAAGAGAAGAAATTGACATTGATGGCTGCTCCATTCATAAGTCTATGACATATGACTTATGGGATTAGAGTCATTCACCACCACTGCCCTGCTCTTATTCTTTTTTGTAAAATATTGACTACTCCACTTATCATCAAGCAAGACATTTTAAAATATTCATAACAGTTCCCATTTTTATTTCTTTGAAGATGGGTATTCAGTGACTCTTTATGAAAATTATTTTCATAATAATTGCCTACTTATCACAGGACATATCCTGTGGCTTGCTAAGAATCCAGGAGTTTCTAGACCTCCACTGTGGCTTGTTAAGGACCTGAGAGTTCCATTCCAGTTCTTTCTTGAATGATCGACTTACTAACCCCTCTACAGAAATGTGATGGAATTTAGAAATGCACAGTAGAAATGAGCTTGGGGTGCGATTTCTTATAACCCCCCATCCTTATTTTACAATTAAAGATACTGACAGCTAAGAAATTAAGATTTTTTTGTAACATAGCAGAGCTGACTGATGGAAGACCTTAGTCTGGTCACAGATATTGTGTTTCAATTCCCATCACCTGCCTCTTCTCTTTGATGCTGCTTATCCTTTATGTTTGTCATAAAAGCTAGATGAATGGGGTTTGCCCCAATTAAGGGCAATGGATGGAAAAAAAAAACTTTAGAAGCCTGGATGGGACATTATGTAACCACTTCTATGTTTATAAATTCTGACCATCTGTGGCAACTCATGGTGATTCACATGCAATAGATGACAGTGTGTTTTGTAAAAGAACAAAGAACAAGTGATCAACAACTTCTACATGCTTCCATAATCAAAGGTTTCTGTTAGGAATCTCTACATTGGTTGTTGTTACTTAAGATAGCATGTGCAAAAGCAGTAGGAAAAAAAGGAGTGCTTAGCTAAATAAAAGAATAAGGGTCATACAAGCAGAAATGTAAAAATCCAAACAAAGGCAAAAGGCAAGTTGAATGTGTCACACCTATAATCCCACAACTCACAAAGCTGAGTCAGGAGGACCAACACCAGTTCAAGGCCAGCCTGGGCTGTATAATGTGCTCCAAGCTGGCCTGAGCTACAAAGTTAGGCTCTGTCTCATAAATCCCCAACTCAAACCCAATTAAATCAAAACTACAAAAGCACATGTGAAAGCCTCTTGTGGTCATTAAAAAGTTCAGCTTTCTTGGTGATGAAACACATCAGACCAGACAGCATATTGGCAGTTTTTAGGAACTGTTGGGAAACTTTGATTGTAACAGTGGACAGCACGGTTGTGAATCAAAACAGACACCATATGACTTATGGGAGGCAAACTCTATGTGAGTTTGAGGCCAGCCTGGTCTACAGAGTAAGTTCCAGGACAATGAGTACTACACAGAGAAACCCTATCTGGCAAAACCAAAGGAAAAAAAGAATAAAATATATGTTATTTATAAATGATGAAAAATTTGATTTAGTAGCTCTGAGATGACCTCTGCAAATAGGTAGATTGATGACCCAGCTACAAACTCAGGCACAATGCTACAAAATATTGTATAGTGCTTCACATAGCTGTAGCATCTCCCTTAAAGCAACTAAGCAAGGATAATCTATGTCAAGCAACCCTTTGCACACAGTGCTAGGCTACACCTCTTAAAATATATTGAAGGGCCATTATATGAGAAGCATGGAAAAGCCCACTTACTCAGAATCATGGATGGAAAGTGCAAATGTAAATTCATCCTGATTTTATATTTTGTTTTAATTCTGGAGACACATGGAAAGGTTTCTGCCTGATATTTAGGAACTAAGCACAATTGTAGTAAGTTCAAAGGGCATAATAACTTGCATACATGACTCCTGTCCAGTGCTTTTAAAGACCAGACTTTCACTCTCATTGGCAATCTGGATGAGCTCAACCAGGGACAGGGATATCCAATGATCAAAGGGTGTTCCTAAAGTAACACTTAACCTTTTGAGTTTTGTGAAACTTCAGTGTTTTCTGTCATAAGGAATTTCATAATCAAGAAGAACAAAGTTTCTTTTAGTATTATAAAAGAAGGAATACACCTTTCAGGTTAGCTTCCAAAGGGTATTAAAATCCATATTAATGAAAATATGGAAAACTTTTTATTCCATGAACCTTTCAACTCCATTTAAAACGTCTATACTACTGTGGCATCTAATTATCACTCCTACAGCTCCATTTTTTCTATTTTTTCCCTAAGAGTTCAGAGCAATTTGAATAGTTAGCATACTTTGACAGAGAATTTAGTTTAGCAAGGTAATAGAAACTGAGGCACATAAAATCTAGGGAGTTTGGTCACTATCATATAGTGGATAAAACAATGAGAATTACTAATTTGTGTGGAAAAGTGACTGGGTAAAATTATATTTTCCACTTAATTTGTGTGTAATCTTGAAAAGCTAACTATCTCTATTCAGCGTTATATAGAGGGGCATTGATATTGCATAGGCAAATGCTTGCTAAGCTGTGAAATGCACTTTTATAATATGTCTCTGTAGGATGGTCCACTGTTATCAGAGAATCAGACTATGATGTTTGAATGCCTCATGCTCATTGACATAAATTATAAACACACATGCATTCATGCTGTTTTCCTCCATTATGCCTTAGTGACCTGGAACTCTAGACTTGGGTGCCAAGACTGGGATCAAATCATGAGGATGGAGGTCAATGGGGTCTTGTAAAGTAAGGAACAGTCTGGATAAGAAAACCAGATACAACTGGAGATAACCAGGAACCAAGACTAGAGAGACATTTATCATCAGTTGTCAGAAAATGGTGAGAAATCCAGAAAGCTAAGGAGAAGGTTATGGGGAAATCAACAAGTCAAAAAGGAAACAAATCTTCGGAAGAAGCAAGGCTCCATATGTGGTTTAGACAGCTCAGAAACAGCAGGGAATTCTTTTTCTTGGATACTGGCATCATGGTCCAAAGGATCCCAACTCAGTCAAAGAATGTTGCTATCCATCATGTGTCCCAAAACAAGAGAAGGACATGAACACATTGTGGGCTCCTTCCAATAACAATTAATATGAAGTCTCTTGCTCCCATTCATTTGATAGTGTTACATTTCAATATTAAGTCTAGACAGAAAGTGATATTAATGGAAAAACAAATAAATTTATTTTCATTTGTCAAGTTTTTTTTTCTCCCACTGAAATAAGAAATGATTTGGCCAATACACAGTATTTTGTAGAACATAATCATCTACTATGGAACTAATCTAATATTTTAGTATTGATCAAAATAGATCTATTAATTGCCTTACTTACTCACAATCATTCATTCACCAAGTGTATATAGTTGCTTATATGTTAGGCTTGCAGTAAAAGACAAACCAGAGTTTAGAGCCTTTTTTCAAAACAATGTGGAAATAGTTGTTATGTACTTGTTAAATTTAGGGTATTCTTTGGTTTAGAGCATGCAAAATACTATGAGAAAACAGAGATGTACATCTGAGTTGGTGAGATCCTGCAGAAGATGCACAGTAGAAAGAAAATGCAGCTAGAGTCTAACCCTTAGTAATAGAACAACCACATCTCAGACCATTTAATATTTTCTAATTATTTCATGCTATGCAAATATTTATGATCTTCCTATTTCTCAGTGGTAGAAGAAAGAATATGTAATAATATAATCAAGTAGAAGAGAAGTGCTAATTTGACTAGCACTTCAGGTGGAGACTTCTCAATTAATCAAATTTCCTTTATGAATAACTTTAGATCAAATCAGACCCCATAGCTAAATCCAAATCAGGACAGACAATGTATGCAAAGAAGAAATATCAGTAAATTATTCTGAAGTGATGGAAGAATTGTTACTTTAAACATATTTCTAACTGTAAAGTAAAAAAAGTGTTGGCAGGGATCTAGTCAAGAATATGTAGCAACTCTTCTCTACATGGAAGAGAAGAGATGCAGTTGTTTTTCAGAAGCAAATGATGAGACAGGACCATCTTATTATAAACTTGCTTGTAAGTATCATCAGGGGAAACTTTGTCAACAAATTATTTACACCATTTCTGTGTCCCTGCAGATTTCTTCTTACTCAACTGTATTCCTGAAATATTTTCCATGAAAGTAATCAGTTTCCAGTGGCAATGAATGCAGTCTAAGTTTGGCCTTGTCATTGTGGCTAGAAAGGAGCATGCAAAGGCAAGTTCAGTGATTCTGTAGGTCCTTCCGACTACAGAGAGAAGTTGTCTAGTAGGAAAAAGTGGGAAGTATAATATCAAAGGGTTAATGATGTCTGTGGTTGACTTAAAATCCATGAATTATTTTTGTTTTTCTCTTGAGACAGGATTTCTCTATTTAACAGTCCTGGATATTCTGGAACTTACTTTCTAGAATAGGCTGGCCTCAAACTCAGTCACAGAGATCTGCTCACCATCCAGTTCATAAATTTCTCATGAAGTTCACCAGTTTGTTGACTATCAAACTGACATAGAAGACTATTGAGTGTTCACTCTGATTTCTGTCAAATTTTTATTTTGAACATCAGCAGATTTTAAGTTTCTAAGGCCTGCTTGCTAATCAAGAGAATTGATAGAATTGGAACACCAAGGGTATTAATGGAAGTAGGCTTCATTTGTAGCCACCAACATCATTCAAGTGTATCTGAACTCAATAACAAGGCCCAGAGTTGAATCTAGACAAGCCCCAATACACAGACTCCAACAAGAGGGGATATGAAAACCCAAGGGACACATTTAACTGTACCATGAGTGAGAAAAGCCTAAACCCCAAATGCAGAACTTGTGAAACTTAACAGGCTTAATAATAACCTTCAATTTTAGCATATTAGCTATAAGAGGAAAACAGGATGAAGGGAGAGATCGCTGAAAGACATTTAAAAGACCAGTTATATAATACAAACTCACAGATGACAAAAACCAACTCATGAAAGCATTGAGTTCAGGATAATGGCTACTTCTGGCTCAAGAAAAGTCTCACTATTGTGATGCAATATAATGTTTGGAATCATAACCCAGGTTCTTTTTAAGCTGGTGGTAGCTACAAAACTCTTTAATTTCTAGAAACTCATCAAACCATAAAGAATTCTATGGTCTTCTGGGATTGCATTATGATTTGAAAGTAAATACAGAAGAACCATACTGGTAGTTTATTACCAAACAATATCACCAGCATATTTATATTACTCACTAATGTGTGAGTTTTTTTTCTGTAATTATTCTTATTTTCAAGTGGCTCATGACAAATATTCCCTATACCAGTCATTTGCAACTGGGCAGTACTACAATTATGCCTATGAAATATGACAGACAGAAAGTAGTGATAATGTATTTAAATTGAATGTTTTAACTAGTGATTGCTATGTATAATTTTTTCCTGAAGTTACTCTATTTTAATATTCAAATAATTTATTAGCAGAGCATTATACCTCAAAGCATATCGCCTCCAGTGTCACACAAAATAAACTCTAGAGCTATGAGTATATTAACCCCACTTTACAGAAGGCAGTCAGATAATTTCTTCCTTTAAGTTTTCAAAATATATTGATTTGTATATACCTGATTGAAACTTATTAATAAACTCTGCTGTCCTTGTCATCAGAGAGAAGAATTTTCCTTATGAATAGGTATTTAGCATTTTTATTAATACATATCCCAGCTTTACGATATGTGTATTTTTGTTAAAAGACATGCCTATGGAATCAGAAGAATAGTGAACAGACACTGTTGTGGCTGAATTCTTTGTAGATAGGTCTAGATTAATTATTATTAAGTGGAGATCTTCAAATCCACCACCAGGGAAAGAAATGGAACCTGGATCCTAATTCCTAATGCTATACTTTCCAAGATATCTGTCTAGCCATCCATGACCAATATCTTGGACTGAACCACTACTGTACCAACAACAAGAAAAAAAAATGAACGCAAATTAACAGAAACCTAAAATAGTTTCCAAGTTTTAAATTCTTTAATGGTATATTTGTGTATCTCTTCATTTTTAATTGTGAATATCAGAATCAGTTTCTGTGAGATCAGTAGTGATTTTCAATCTGACAAATGATTTGCTTCATGTATAATAAAACTCTTACTACTCATGAAACTGCAATAAAAAGGCAGTGGCATATTAGGGTATCATAAATGTGTCCCTTTAAAGAGTTTTATTTGGGGGCTGAAAAGATACCTTAGCGATCAAAAACAACACAAAAAAAAAAAACAAAAAAAAAAAACAAAAAAAAAACTTGCTTCCCTTCCTCTGCAGGACTCCATGAGCTCCACCTAATGTTTGGCTGTTGGGCCCTTCATCTGCTTCCTGTTGCAGGAAACTTGATCATACAGTGAACCCCAAGATTGTGCTTTTTACTGGAAAAATCTTTTTCTATTTGTGGAGTGGCTGAGTCCTAGCACACATCTCTAATGCAAGATCTTTCTGTTTGAATATTGTAATCAGGATTAACTACAGTCAACTACAGTCAGGTTAAGAGGCAGAACAAGCAACCAGTTGAAAGGAAGTCAACATAGAGAGAATAATAGGTTGTTAGGAAGATGTATAGAGAAATGCACAGGAAGTAGAGGGAGGGATTTCATTTTAGGAAATTTGTTTTGATACAGTAGGAGGGGAGTATTCTGGGACAATGGCAGAGGGGGGAGTTTAGCTGGGTGCTTTTTCTACCTCTCTGAGATAGCACTGTTTTACCCAAGCATCTGACATCTGAGTCTTTATTAATGAAATCAAACAACTGAGATTTTATTAAAGCAGAATTTGGTGCCCAATGAATGGCTCAATGACAGGGACTAAGAAACCACACCAGTTGCAGAGAAACTGACAAGCCATCAGGTTTCATAAGGTACCTGACAAGTCATCAAAGAGAGAGTTAAGTAGTATTAAAAAAAGATTTTTCCCCATATTAAGGATGGAAAATTGTTGTTGAATTATCTTTTGGACAGTGTGAAGATGTCTCTTTGCCAAAGTTCCTTCTGATTTGTTTAATAAAGGGCTTAATGGCAGGAAAATAGGTTAGGTCAGATTTCTGAGGACAGAGAGAGTGCTGGGAAGAAGAAAAGTGGAGTTGCCAGGCAGACAGAGAGGAATCAGTATGAGGAGTACAGAGTATAGGTAGCCAAGGCACATAAAAGAATGTATATTAAAAGATATGTGTTAATTTCAAAACTGGTTAAGAATAAACCTAAACTATCTGCCAAGTTTTCATAATTAATTAATTCCCTACATCATGATATGTGAGCTGGCAGGCAGGACAGAAAAATCCACCTATAGACAATATCATAGTATAGGTCATTAGCATCCTGTATACTGCCACTTTAGATATCTTAAAAACAGAAGCAGAAAATGAAAAAATAAATGACTTAACTCAGATTGACATAATACTTATTACAATAATATCAGTCTGGTAATACATATTTTGTCCTTAATAGCATAGTGGATTTTTGTGCCAAATAGGAAAAGTGGTTTGATAATTGCACTGAATATAAAAAGTAGATTGATATGACACAGCCTTAGGAAAAAATACTCAGACACATACAGAGGAATTTAGACAAAAACTTAACTTACCATCAAATGATGAAACTGAGGAGGGTCAGCCCAAGGTTCTTAAAAGACCATTATTAGTTTATGCAGTTATTATAAAAGAACTACCATCAGATGATAGTCACCTTGGAAGTCAAGTGGATCTTATGGAAATACTAGATTTGAGGAGATGTAGGGAAGCAGTCATTTCATATGGTATATATTCATCCTAAGAGAAGCAGATGTTAAATTCTTGGAAAACTCAGAAAAGAATTGACCCCAAGCCTGGAAAAAATTTAGCTACAGCAATATTGTAAGCTGGTCCCCAGTTACAGTGGAGAACATGTTGGAGGGATGAAGCTGGGACCAGAGAACAGTGAAATAGGGCTAGAGGTATTGATGTTTCCCAAGATCAGTTTTTAGGTGAAAAGTCATTATTCTTAGCTACAAATGTTGCTTGTTATGCTATTTAGCAGCACTAAATGCTTGGAAAAAGGTTGAAGAATCAGGAAAAAAGTTCGATTCGTTGACAAAAGTTATGCAAGGTCTAAAATGAGCAATGACTGATTTTTTTTGCAAAGATTGACCAGCTGTAAATAGAATAGTATCAGATTCAAAAGTCAGACAAGTGTTAACCGAATCGTTGGATTTTGAGAATGCAAAATGTGATTAAATGTTTAAAGGCACAATCAACACCAGTAGATGAATGGATTAGAAATGTGGCTGACATTGCATCTCATGTTTATGACGCTAATCTGATAGGTAAGGAAATTGCTAAAAGTTTAAAAAAATCGATGCCCCTCAACTGAAGAATGGAAAGAGAAAATGTGGTACATTTATACAATGGAGTACTACTCAGCAGAAAAAAGCAATGGAATCTTGAAATTCGCAGGCAAATGGATGGAACTAGAAGAAACCATCCTGAGTGAGGTAACCCAATCACAAAAAGACAAACATGGTATGTACTCACTCATATATGATTTTTAGACATAGAGCAAAGGTTTACCAGCCTATAATCCTCTACCCCAAGGAAACTAGAAATCATGAATGACTCTAAGGGATAAATGGACCCCAGGAATGGGAAATGGCATGAACTCCCGAGCTAATTGAGAGCATGAGGGTAGGGGAGTGGGTGCTGCCACAATAAGAGCACAAGATGAAGAGTAGAGGAGAAGAAATGGAGGAGCAGATATATTGAGTTGGGGGAAGAATAGAGGAGAGAGAGCAGGATGAGAGATACCATATCAGAGGGAGCCACTATAGGTCCGAGAAGAGATCTGGAACTAGGAAGATCTCCAGAGACCTATAAGGATGACACGATCTGACAGTCTGGGCAGTGGAGGAGAAGTTGGCCTAGAAACCCTTCCCCTAGAATGAGATTGATGAATACTCTCTATGCTATTCTAGAGTCCTCATCCAGTGGCTGATGAGAGCAGAGACAGACATCCACAGAAATACACTGAGCTGAAATCTGGAACTCAGTTGAAGAGAGGGAGGAATGAAGAACGAAGGGGTCTGTACCTGGTTGGAGAAACCCACAGAAACAGTTGGCCTGAAAAAGGGAAAGCATATCGACCCCAGATGCTCTTTGGGAGGACAGTACAGGACTAATCCAGCCCCCTGATCATGGATGCCAATGGGGAGGCCCCTGCACTCCTGGGAGCCTCTGGAGGTGGACTGGCGTTTTGCCCTGGTGGGTGGGAGGGACTTCGAGAGCCCATCCCACTTGAAGGGATTGCTCTGTCTCTGAACACATGGGGAGGGGCCTAGGCCCAGCACAGGAAGATTTGGTGGACTTGGTGGAGCCCTGGTTGGGGGCCCTACCCTGCCTGGGGAGTGGCGGGTGGATGGGGTGGGGGTAGGTTGGAGGTGGGGGAGAAGGAATGGGGGTGGGGGGAGGGAGAGGGAGAGGGAAAGTACATGTGAAAATATTAATAATTTAATAAAAAAAAGAAAAAAAATCAAAATGACAAATGATTTAATTGTGGCAATGCTCCAAAAATGTCTCTAGTAATATGAAACAGTCTTTTGCATGTTACAATATAAATCATATTACAGGTATATTACAAAGACCTACAGGACAAGCAATTAGAGACAGATCTAAATTTATATTAAAAGATATTCCCAACAAATGGAAGAAAGTAACAAAATACCCCAGAGACACATTAGATGGTACTTTATTAACTTTATTTTTTTTAAATTCTAATGAGAAAAGAACAATTTCAAAGAGCCCCTTGATTGTAGAAAAAGCTGCTGAATTAAACCATCCTGTATATTTTTAAACATATGTTGCCCTCAGAATGGAAACTGGGATATGTGTTACATTGGGGAAGAAGTTTTGCCTTGTTTCTGCAGAAGAAAAAAGGTGGGGATATCATCAAGATTGATATAAGAGAGTCTTCCTGTAAAAGAAGAGGTGATATTTCACCAAACTGCTTGGTTATTCACTCCAAACTAACGTATAAAGTTTAACAAATGCCTTTAATGCCTTTCATTTAATCAGGCATCAAAAGTGAAAATAACAAATAATAGTTTTGAATGATTTACAAAGGCACACTTGATTTACTGGCATAAAATGAAAATTGTATTTTCTTAAACCACATGTCTTTATTCCATGTTCGAATGTTAGACTATAGATTGCCATGTGGCCCATTTTATTTTAACATCACCTTTTGGGATTTTCCTCTTATATAAAAAGAATATTTTGTTGTTTGCTATTAAAAGTTAAGGGATGTAAAATATTTTAGATAAATTTGAAGGGTTACTATGGTTCAAATTGTTTTTTTCTAAATCTCTAGGAGTTGGGATATTTTGAAGCTAAGATAAAATATTTGAGCAGGGTAGTGATAGACAATGCCTTTAATCGCAGCAAAGATAGGCAGATCTCTATAATTTAGGTTTTTTTTAACATTATAGAATTGCAGTGAATTGGTGGTAGTGGTGCATGTCTTTAATCCCACCACCAAGGGACAAAACTCAAATACAGCTCCTAGTTTTTACGTTTGAACACTAGAGAAATCACACACCATGTCTACAGATCATTATATAAACCCGCTAAAGGGTTACTAGAAGGATAGCTACTTTTCAATGAGAACATAAACAAAGTCTATCTCTTGTAAGCTCTTCTCCATGCATGCAACCCTGAAAAATACTGAAGCACATGATACCCTAATCATGTATATCATAAAGGAAAAGGAGTCCACCATCATTTGCCTGTTTGTTTCTATTGCAAATCCTTTCCTTACTTGGGGAATACATATTATCTGTTTGAGAAACAAATCTTAACATTTTACTAGACATAGAGAACCTTATACTCAGTCATTGCTAAACACCCTATGGCCATAAGGGTGCCTCTTAAAATGATAGGTTGGGTCAAGTCTAAAGCAGAGTCTTTTGCAGACTTAGTCATGGAAGGGAGATATTACAGTAGAAATGCCACCTATCTGAATTACTTCATGACCAGGGTGTGGTAGCAAAGGGCATGTGTCTTCCCACACTGAGAAAATTGCTCAGTTGCCTATAATTCCCATTCCTAAAACACTCCCCCTGTCCCCAAAAGAGGCACCTATTTGACTGTGGGGAACCAACAAAATTGTCACAACATTTGGCTAACTCATGATTTCATGATGCTTCATCAACCACCGATGGAACCAAATCTTAATGGAAAGTGGCAGCCTATAGATCAGGAGATGGAATTGCCAACACTGAGGAAGAAACCAAAAACTCAGTGTAGCACTATTGACTACAGCACAAACAGCTAGCAAAGCAAAAAGTAAAACCTCTATCTTCTCCAAATTCATGCTGTGTGCAATGGGGTAGCTATATGGTCATTAAAATGAAAAACCACTAACTGGCAGATAAATGGCAAAGATATCTGGTCATGTGAGACATAAGCAGAATTTGCAAAATGCAGCAAAACTTAGCTAAGACATCAAATTTTAGGTACTTCATACAGGCAAGACAGACAAATATCTAAAAATAATGAAATGCTAGATGAATTGGCATCATGTTTAATTAAGACTAGAATATTGAAATTTATCAGGGAACAGAATTAGAATAAATCAATGAGAATAATACATTATACATTTGAAAAACTTGAAAAGTTTCCCCAAACACTAAAATATAAGGGAAAATGCAGAATCAAATTAAACCAAGACAACCCTAGGAGACTAACTATTATAAGCAATTGATAGCTATGCAGTGGTTCACACCTTTAATCCCAGCTTTTGGAAGGCAGAGACAGGCACATAAGAATTACAGTAATTTAAATTTAAAAGCCACTTGCAAAAGGCTGGTTGAAATTCAAAGTAAATGTCCTTTGTGTTCTAAAAATAAATACACTTAAACCTTGAATTTATATATAAAAAGGAGGGATATAGGTATATTTATCCACACATACTAAGGTATATTTAGTTTCAAAATTTCAAAAGAACTTTTAATATTGAAAGATACTACTTTTTCTGTTGCCAAAATCATTTTTTTCTAGGAAAGATATAAAGTGACATAAAAAGGACCCTCCCCCAACAAATTTAGGGTTGGGGAAAAGTTTTGCTTTTATCTTTCCAGGAGAATAAAAGAATACAACTAAGAATCCAGAGACCACTGGACAAGTGAAACATCTAAAGAAAAAGGATATATCATCATGAGAAAATGACCCCAGAAAAAGAGAAAATTGGTCAAGTGGTATTGCCCACCTCCAGCTGAAATCACAGCTCAGAGCCCCAGACCAACATCTTGCCTGAGCCTTGCCCATTCCCATCAGACAACCACCCAAGGTCTGCACAAACTGTGTATACCTTTGGATTTACTATTCTACCTAGCCAGGATTTGCCACTAAGCTGACAAATACCACACAAAGATCAGCTTTGGACTACATACTGTTCAGAACATTCAAATTGCTGAGTACATATGAGACTGACACAAATAATTTACAGAATTTTTAACTAAAAAATATTTAATCCTAAGACTACCAAAATGACAAGCTAGACATTATGGAATGTTTGACAGAAATAGCTTCATTGTTGTAAATAGTTTTACTGTGCTAGAGTAAAAAAGCCTTTCCTTTTTATTTAGATAAAAAGCGGGAAATATTGCAGCATATTTAACCACACTGTGAACCCCCAAATTGTGGTTTTTCTTGGAGAATTCTGTTTCTAGTTATGGAGTGGATTACCCCTAGTACATTTCTTTAAGCCAAGAGCTTTCTATTTGAATATGGTAAACAGGATTAAATAAAATCAACCATAGCTCAAGAGGTAGAGCAAACACAGTGGACTAAAAGTCAACATGGGATGATTAAGAAAAAAAAACAAGAGTGTAAGAGGAAGTTAAGAGGACAGATAGGGAGACATACAGAAAATAGAAGGGATGGGCTTTCAGTATGAGGACATTTGTTTAGAAAGAGTAGTAGAGAAAGAGGGGGGCTTCTGGGGCAACAGCAGAGGAGAAAGGTTAGCTGGATACTGTGGTGATCTCTTGCTTGTACAAATAAAGCCTGTCTGAAGGTCAGAGAATGGAGTTTGCCACTAGAAAACCATACAGGTCTAGAGGTCTGTACAGAAAGAAAGGAAGTCGAATGTCTGGTTGGAAACAGGAAATGAGATGCATGGGTGGAGATAGGATACGAGAGGGAAGTAACAAGAACCCTTGCTCGTGTCTGCTGAGACACTAAGGAGGTAAGGTGTGGCTGTGTACTCCTCCTCCTTCTCTCTGATCTCTCAGCATTTTCCTCTATATCTGACTCTAGGTTTTTATTATTTACACCAATACAACTCCATTTTACAGGGTACTTTCTCTCCCTCTCTGAACTATCAGGCTTTTGACCAGCATCTGGCTCCTACGTCTTCAGTGGGGAAATCAAATGATTGAGATTTTTGTTAAAACAATAGTTCCCATCAGTTTCTGATGAGATCTTTCTATTGATGATTATGCTCTGTTCTGGTGCCAGAACACTCGGCATGCAGGACAAGCTGTAGGTTGAAGGTTTGTGGCTGGATTGTTATTCCAATTCCTTCACTTGAGACTTCCCTGGGCAACATAAGCTCATGGCTCACAGAATCAACTGACAAGGACTCATCAGGGCTCGAAGAGATGAGGGACTCCATAGGGGTCTCACCTAGTTGCTCCACTTATATGTTATATCTAAGTGACTTGGTATTCATAACAGTGGGAATGGGGGCTAACTCTGACTCTTTTGCCTGCTTGTGGGACCCCATTCCTCTTACTGGATTGCCTCATCCAGCCTTGATGTTATGGCATGTGCCTGATCTTATTGTAGCTCCTCTTGCCATGTTGGGTTGATGTCCATTGGAGGCCTGCCCTTGTTTGAGGGGAGACAGATGGGGTGGATTTGTAAAAGAGGGGAGGAGGGAGGAGGGGAGGGAGGGGAAATTGCATTTGGGATGCAATATATGAGAGAAGACTAACATTTTTAAAAAGTGATTGAAAACAAAACAAAACAATTTGCTGTTCTTGTAGATGACCTGGGTTAATTTCCCACCCACTTTTTACCTCAGATCTACCCATAACTCCCGATTCAGGGCATACAACATTGCCTTTTGACACATGTAGGTACTGTACTTTTGTGACATATATATATATATATATATATATATATATATATATATATATGCAGGTAAACACTCATGGATACATACTGCCCAATCCAAACATGAGGAATTAGAGTCAGGAAAATTACAAGTTCAAGGACAATCTTTGGCTAAGGGGTGAGTTAAAGTTTTGGGTTATATGAGACATTGTGTCAAAGAAACAATTGCTAAAACTCAAGTAACCAATAATATCACTTCACTGCTAATGATACATGCTGTCAAACTGGAGTATGTGAATTTGATTCACAGCTTATTAGGTGTGTGCATGAACGGGAAGGCACAAACACACACACAAACACACATACACCAGGAAATGAAATTGTATTAAAACACTAGGAAAAGTTTCCATGTGAAACAAATACAATTTTCAGACTCATATATAAATATTATGATAATATTTATTTCTGATGACACAAAATAGTCAAAATGGTTATTTTAGTTGAATTAAATAGTGAAGATAATCATTTGCATTGGAAATTTCTAGTGGAGTTGGGAGTAGAGGGGATGGAAAAGATGAGTGTCTGTGTGGGAATCAACTCCTATTCCTAAGAAAAGGGTCTCATACTTTCACAAATGAGACAAAACAGAAAACTAAATAAGGGTATTTTTGTATATTTATGTATATGGTATATGAAACTGCATGTATGTGTGTTCTCTTGTATATGGACACATATGTGTTTGCATGTCAGTTGCCATCTTTTATCATTCCCCATTGTATATATTGAGGATGTCTCACACATGGACTCAAGTAATCCAGCTAGCCATCTTGCCCCTGGCCTCTGCCTTCCAAGTATTAGGATTACAGGTTCAGGTAGGTGATAGGGATGTGAACTTGAGTTCTCATGCTGCTTGAGAAGCAAATATTTTAAACAAAAAGCTCAGTTGTTAACTTGTTACATTTGTGCAGTCAAATGTATTTGAGAACAATTAAAGATTTTCATTTTAGATTCATGCTCAGCATTCTTCCCAGTCACAGTCTGATTCAATAGGCTATCCCCAGTTGTATGAGCAAAAAACTAGTCACATAAAGTGTCCCTTTCACTGAGGAGGATGCTGCCTAATTAGGTGGGGATGCAGATGCTGATGGTACATCTACATCTCTATTTTAACCTTAACCCAAAATTGCTGTAAAATATATTGCATATTCTGTCTTTTAGGAGGATAAGTTGCTTGAAACTCTCTGGAAAAATTTTAATTGTGACATTTTTAAATAGATCCCTAAGGGGGGAGTTACCCTTTTCTAATAATCTTTACCACATGAATCTGAATTTAATACCTCAAATACAGAAGCAAACGGAAGACAGTAGGTGAGAAGCAGCCTGTCGTAGAGGAGGCCACACTCTGTTCCACCCAGATCAATAGCTCTGTATCATCAGTTTTTCCCATTTGAGCTGTCAGGGAGCTGAGACTGGAGAGTAGTTTTAATGTGTGTAGATGGAAAAAGAAAACAGGTTTAGCTGTCTTCCCATGTTGAATACTGTTCTCAGGAAGAGACTAGGAGCTTACAGGAGCAGCTGGCTACAGATGTGACAGAAACTCACTAAAGTCACTATACAGAACTGGCACTTTGGCATGTGGGTATAATCACATGTAACCTGGGCACTTGAGTGGCAGAGTCAGCAGGCTGTAAACCCAAGGCTGCTTTTGCTTACCTTTCATATTTGTAAGACCAAGAAGAAATTACATGCTGAATTCAAATTTAAGAAAGTACCAATTGTATGAAAAAATATCAAAGGATCACATTCCTTATATATCCCTTTCTTCCAATTAAGTTGCCATGTGATCATTTTCCAAAGAGCAAAAGAAACAGAGAGACTTGGTTTATTGTAATAGCACATAGACACATGATAGTCTACATAGGCAGTACTCAATAAAATGTGTTTTTCTAAATATCTGTGCATATTATTAGCATTGCTTATTCTCTCCTGCTACTCTTGAAGCCAGAGAGAAATGACATTTATCATAGCTAACATATTTATTCTTTTCTTTAGGATGGGGATTACTTGAAATAACAAGGCTTTAGAATCAAACCCAGAGAGTGGAATTCTAGATTCACATACAAATACCTGCCTGACTTTGAAGATTGAAGCATTATTATTGTACAAAATACCTGTATCATCTACCATGGTTTCTACCTGTCTAAAATATCCCTGCCATCCTCACATTTCCAGGTGTTATGTGGACCTCTGTACTTCAAGCATTATGGATCTCTACCTAGGTTCCTTAGTACCTAGGTAGAGATCCATAATGTTCAAATCAGCCATGCAGGACAGACCCCATTGAAATAGACAACTTTAAGCCAAACATGAGGAAAAATCCACATACCATTTTCCTCAGAAAATACAAATAGATTTCTTTTGAGGCAGCATTCTCTTTGAAATTATGTATGCTTACTTCCTAGCAAATTACCATGCACAGAGTAAAAATTAGTAAAGGGAAAACTTCTATTTTAAGTGGAGCAGAGGCTAAGAGTATGGAGACAGTCCACTCCTCCATAGCCACAGGAACCATCAACATACATCGTGGAGCTCAGTCATTTCCTAAAACTGTCTGTACAGTTGGAAAAGAATGGTCTATTGGTTTATTACACAGACACGCCCTTCAGAGGAAGTCCACTCAGGGACACTGCTTGGAAAACACCCAAATAGTCCTGATGATCACACAACTCTTCATTACAAATTATATCAGCAGAATATTACAGAAGGTGAAGTGCTCACCCCCACATATCCCTGGATGCTGTTAATGTGAGAAAATTACTGAAAACTTAGTGGAAAATAGTTAAGAAAAATAGTGCAACACACACAGAGAATCTCTGGTATAGGGCAAGGAGAAATAGAAGGGAAAGCTTGAATTCATATGGTTAGTGTCTTAAATCATCAAAAATTAATTAAAACAAGTGAAGCAAAAGCTGCTACAAGTGCATTTAAATCCAGATTTAATGAGTTGCAGAGAATGCAATAAGCTAAACAAATCACACATTGCTATTAATTAATGGGCTGTAAAAGATGTCCAGGTGGCTTAGGCAAATAACTTTTTTGTATTTTAGAAGGAAACTTTTGAGCACTTATAAATATATTTAACTTCAGCTAATTTTATCGAATAATCAGAACATTTTTGTTTTCTTTCATTTTAGAATACTTAAATAAAAATTCATAATATTTACCTAAATTATATTTATGAGATTATCTCAATTTATATTGGATTGTGTTCATTTTGAAATATATTAAAAATTTCAAATTGTTTTCTTGTAAATATGATCATTTGATTGGGATTATATTAAGTATAAACCCACACATATGTATAGTTTGAGGGTACTTATCATTGATTTGTTAATATATATATATATATATATATATATATGTGTGTGTGTGTGTGTGTGTGTGTGTGTGTGTGTGTGTAATTTATAAGGTCTCAATGATTAGCGACTTTTCTTAAGAACTCAAACATTCTTCTTAACCTTTTGAACATTTGTAATCTTAAGTAAAAGTATAGAAACATTTTCTTTATGAAAATTGCTATAATGGAATGTTGTATAATATACATTGTAGCATTACAAGACATCTACAGAGAGTGTGGAAACAGTAGAGTGATATTTGAAACTATTGAGTAAATAATAGTTTACAAAACAAAAAAGAAAAAGGCATTTCCAGGAAGAATTGGTATAGAAGACATGTTATGTTATATGTATCAAAAATCAAGGGAACTGATTTATCATTCTATAACTAATATTCATTAATTTAAAATATCTCAAACACTCATAATTCATTGTTGAGAACTGTATAACATGAAAGTGTATGTGACCTCCCCATAAGCACAGAATGGTATATATAAGGTATATAAGCCTTATCCATCAATGTATTTGTGCAAAATTAAATTCCAGAAGGTTTTGTGGCAAGTGTTTCCATTATGATATACAGCATAAGAAAATAAGATTCTTCTTTGGATAAATGAGTGAATTCAGAGAAGGATCTGAAGGAGACAATGGCTGTGAAATGTGAGGACAAGAGGGGAGGCTGGTGAGGATGTGTGGGATATGCATCCCAGTCGCAGAGAGAACAGTACAGAAAAGGACAAGTGCTTTTGTGGGGTCAAGAAAATCTGGGACTCTGGTAGTGTTCCCATAGCCAGGTGAAAACAGTGCTAGTGATGGCATATTGGCAGACACCAGGGGAAGAGAAGAAAGGAACCACAAACAGGTATACCAGCAACACAAATGGTGCAGGCTCTCTTTGTTGAAGATACTCAGTACCAATCAAGGAGGACACATGCATCCCTCACACAAGGGCAGGACACACAACAAATATCTTTTTTAAAAAATTGAACTGGTACAGGACTAATCCAGCCCCCTGATCATGGATGCCAATGGGGAGGCCCCTGCACTCCTGGGAGCCTCTGGAGGTGGACTGGCGTTTTGCCCTGGTGGGTGGGAGGGACTTCGAGAGCCCATCCCACTTGAAGGGATTCGCTCTGTCTCTGAACACATGGGGAGGGGCCTAGGCCCAGCACAGGAAGATTTGGTGGACTTGGTGGAGCCCTGGTTGGGGGCCCTACCCTGCCTGGGGAGTGGCGGGTGGATGGGGTGGGGGTAGGTTGGAGGTGGGGGAGAAGGAATGGGGGTGGGGGGAGGGAGAGGGAGAGGGAAAGTACATGTGAAAATATTAATAATTTAATAAAAATGCAAAAAAATTGAACTGTACTAAAAATACAGAATAGTTTCATTTTAATACTTTTTGTGCATTATTGGGCTTTCTGTGGACCAAGCAATACATGAGCATATTAGTGAATAAATCAAGGCCTGCCTACCTCACATGTACGAAGAAATAGGAGTTTGTATTTTTCTACACATTTCCATGGAGATGAGCAGCAACTGTTGGTAACACAATTTGTACATCACTTTCCTGTAAGGAAGATGAATTTGAACCTAGATTTATTGGCTTCAAGTCACATAATCAGGACACAACGATTACAGAGAGTAAAGTAAAATATTTTATGAGGAATCTAGAAACATTTTGGGGCCAGGACATAATGGTTTTTAATTTTAGAGAAAGTGATATGAGTCTCAGGGAGGAAAGGAGGGATGAGCAGAGTTGTAGGACAGGAAGAAGAGAAGTGGGAGACAGATCGAGAGTTAAATATGTATTTATAGCAATAGGGGAAAATACCAATTGCCTCAGGAATTAGAAGTCCCATCAGATAGACATGTCTTGAGAATCAAAGGGAGGAGAAAGATCATAGATTAACTATAAAAAATTAGGAAAAATAGCATATACAATGCAGATAAAATGTCTGGGAAGGTTGAGTAAGTGTGAAGGTCCTCACTTCTGTGGGAATTTGATGGAGTGGGATGGCTTTTAGCAGATTAGTCATAGTAAGAAGTTGAAGGGATTTTAAAAGTCTGTTAACATGGGTGAATGGGGCTCCTGCTTGTTCAGGCATAAAGGCATACTGAAGGAAGGTGAGGGTTAGTAAAGCCACTTAAAAGCTGATTACATATAGAGAATGAAGATGAAGAGGAGCAAGCAGAAATATCCCTGGTTTTTTAATCTGTGATCTTTTGTAAAGCTCACTAAAGCAGAAGAGTTCTTTGGAAAAATTACAATCATCCTCAGGGTGATATTTAACAAGAAAAATATTAGAGACCAGAGGTAATGATACAAATACATATATGTCCTTGAATAAACACATTTGTCTTTCATTGAGATAATACAAAGTAACTAAAATATGTATGGTTTAGTTTGCATAAAATGATACAAGACCCACTGTGGGGAGCAGGAGTAGTTTGGAGGAAGAGAGAGAAGGACAGAGAAAGAATGATTACGTACTTGGAGATGTGTGTTATATAAACAACAATATGACAGGGTGTGTGGCTGCAGATATGTAACAGTATACATAGGGGAGGAGTATTATAGAGGAAAGACTCTCAGGCATAGGATATATGAAAGCAGACTATCTGAAAATGATGAGACCCATCCAGTAGAAAGGCTAATTGATCTGGGGAGGAATTAACATAAATGACTTGAGAATCACATAGAGAGTAAGGCCAAGGTAGTTTAAGGGAATGTCTTGAGAAACGAGATTGAGCATACATTAGTGCCTGCCCCCCAAAGCCCATCTCTTTCCTCTCTCCAAAGTCACAATTTGGGGCTAACTAGAGAATTTTAGCAACTTGGAAAGGGATAAAGGGGTACTTGTTGCCTCTGTCATGTGAAATGATTAGAATTCAGAAGGTTCTAGTCTGTGTCCAATGATGAAATTGAAATCTTCCTTCCAGGAATAACTGCTTAATCTCTCAGTTTGGATATGCCAGGAGACACATTTAAAACATTATTTCACAAGGATGAGAGTGAAGCCAGAATACCCATGTGTTTTACTGATAAATAAAAGAAGCCAATTTCAAAACAATTCTTAATTAAGTATAGAGTTTGCCATGTGGCTTGTGTCTCTCTGAAGTTATTATTACACATTCCCTGTTCCAGTCATTGCCTATAGCTTAATATTATCACTTTTAAATTAATATTTATGTATATTGTTGTGCATTTTTGGTGTGTGAACATGATTATAGGTACTTACAAAGGCTAGAAGGGGGCATGAGATTACTCTGGAATTTGAGTTAACAGATAGTTGTGAGAATCATATGTGGGTTTTTGGAAACAGAACTCCAGTCCCCTAGAAGCAGCCAGTGTTTTAACCATGGAGTTATGTCCCCAGCCCCCTTACTTCCTAACTTTTGAAGAAGCACATTTCTGTTTGTTTCTCCCTTATTACTACTCGTTTACTTGTATGTTCTGTACTCTGAAGTCTACATCATTCTTCTAATGGGGTATCATCTTTATACTCAAGAACAGAGAAGTTTATTTTAATCAACATTTGCTTCATATAACTTTCTGACTTTGATAAAGTGGGCAGACAATCCCACTTGAAAATCTCTTTATTGCTTTCATCACTCCATCCTCCTTTTCCCAAACTATTTTGGCTCCTACAGGGAGCTCTTCTAACAAGAACAATTCTCTCTCTCTCTCTCTCTCTCTCTCTCTCTCTCTCTCTCTCTCTCTGTCTGTCTGTCTGTCTCTCTCTGTCTCTCTCTCTCTCATTCTTTCTATTTCAGTAGGCTCTATCTTGTTGAAAAGAAAGATTAACTGATTATCTGCTTTATCCTCTTTGGAAGACAAGCAGTTGAAGAATGCCTATTAACTCAGAAAACAAAGTTCTAATGTCAAAGAGAGACAGCCCTACATTTTAATATTTTAGGAACTAACTTGCAGTAGGATTAAAATTTTTAGTAGTACAGTTAAACATCAGGTATATGTGTGTGTGTGTGTGTGTGTGTGTGTGTGTGTGTGTGTGTGTGTGTGTGTGCCTGTGTGATCGAGTGCTGTGCATGGGTGTATGTGTGTGCATTTATGTATGTATATGTGGATTCATGTGTGTGAGTGCTATGTGCTTGTGTGTGTATGTGTGCATGTATATGAGTATATGCATCTGTGTGTGTGTGTGTGTGTGTGTGTGTGCTTGTGCATGTTTGTGTGTATGGGATTACATCCACTTCTTAAACAAGTGTTGAAATATTTCAGGAAGGGTGTTATGTGAGGAGAATTCTGAGTGCTGGTGATGAAAACACAAAAAACAAGAGGAGATTCTTGTGATTTGAGTTTCTAGAAAACATGAGATTGTTCTTGGAATGTGTTTTCATGTTTCTCCCAGGTGTAGTGGACAGGAGTGAGTTTGTATCAGATTACTCATTAATGCTTGCTGTTGTTATTCCATTAAATGTTTAAACTATCTTCCATAAGTCTCTATAGAAAAACATGTTTTTGCCACATTTGGCTTCTCCTTGAGATTGTATATAACTTGAACTCATGAGAACTGTTCTCATGTGACCTGCTTAACCTTCAGAGTGTAAACCCGCTGAGGCTCTAAATAAAATTGGCTATTGTGTGAGATTTTAGTCACCTCATTTATTGGCTCCATTTTCCAAGGTATCAGGGTCTGTAGAGAAGTGATAGACTAGCATAGACATAAATGCATATCCACAATGATCTTTCAGCAAGTATCACCATTATGGAAACTGAGCAGGGTTACATGCAAGGTCACATGTCAAATGAGGTCCTAGGAATCAAGCTTTACTTTAATGAGCTGTTTTCTCTGCACAAGAGCAGAATCCTAGTGAGTTGCTTTTCTTTCCCAAGATTCTTCCAGAACAAAAGCTATGAATTATTTTTTGTTTTTGTTGTCAAATGGTAACCAGTGTTGTAAAAAGTTTTATATGGTAAATAATCAGTCTGAACAGAGTCCTAATCTAAATAATGAGCTAGATTTTAATTCAAGTTTAGAAGAAAGACACATTCAGGAGAGTTTGATTTTAGTGCATATTATGTTAAAGTGCACACTGGCTTTTTGTGTTCTGTTTGTTCTCCACTCTGAGGAAGGCTGTAAATTTTGTAAATGAGATAGGCCTACAAAGTCTGCATAATCTATGAATGAAGAAAAGCAATTTCATTTTATAAGGTTTATGGGGACATGGTAATTTTTCTCCATGTCAGAGGCCAGGAGAAAAATAACATCCGCTATAGGCAACAATGAAGGGTATCACTTTGAAGTGTAGGAGTTTCAACAGGCCTTTGGCAAGGACATGCCATTCTAGTTCAAAAGAACCACATAAAATGTATGTATTACTGAATTTTATTTATCCTTCAGTGACTGTCATTCTGGAATGCATTTGGAAACAATGAAGGAAACTTCACATTCAAAATGCTACAGAGATACAAAGGTGATGATGGTAAACAAGGTTAGGTTGAGTGTTAATTTTTATGTTTTGTGTTTAATTGTTCACTAACACCTATCCATGTTTACAATGTCATCTTGGTTATGGGAGAGTGAAGGCAATTTGAACTAGATTATAAATTACTAGTCCTTCCAAGAAAAATCAGAACATAAAATTTATACTGCAAGTTAAGCTCACTTCCCACATAATAATTTTGAGAGGAAGAAAGCTCTTTGTGCTTTTACTAGTGCTAGCTGTTTCATTTTCTGCCTGTAATACTATTAGAGATTATAAACTTCAGGTGCCAGAATATAGCTTGACCTAAAGTAGCATTTATGGAGGATCCTAATCTCTAAGCCATTGCTTCTTCTAGTGTGAATATTTGTTATAGGCTCGATTATATTTAGTATGGAAGGCAAAACTCACATAGACCACATATCTGGTACTTTTACACTCATATGTTCCCTAAATTTAGTATAACTCGAGGCCTTAGGTGTCTGAAACACATGACTTATATTTACTTTATCCCCTTGATTAGATGCTCTTTCCATTATTTGGATACATGACAAAAAGCAACTGGAAGTAGGAAATGTTTATTGTGGCTGATGATTTGAGAGATGAAGTTCATCCTGTGTGAAAGGTGTGGAGATGAGAGAGGCTTCTGGCTCTGGGAGGCTGAGGTTCATGTCATCATTGGGTAAATAAGCAAGAAGGAAGAGAAGTGGAAGCAGAAGTGAGGTCTTTATACTTCAAGGCCATCCCATACCACATTGCATCTTCCATACGTACCCACTTCCAAAATGCCACAACCTCCTAAATCAGGAATGCCAGCTGGGAACCAATCATATGAGGATACAAGCCGTAACATCCCACCTCTGGTCCACTGGCACACAGGAATCTCAAATTGCAAATGTAGTCCCTATACTTCTAACAGCTTCAATACTGTGTATAAGCCTTAAGTTTATAACTCTTTTAAAATTTAGGCAATGTATGCAATTGTAAATCTGAAAATAAATTAAAGCCATCCAGCATACAATGACATAGAGTAAACATTCCTATTCCAAAATGGAGGAAAGGGCATAATAAGGAAACATTGGTCCAAAATATGATAGAAAGACAAAGCCTATTTTATTGGAATAAAATGTCAGAGGAAAGCTGTTGGTGTCAGTGTCCTCATGAGACATTGCATTTCCATAGTCAATGTGAATAACCCAAAGAGAATCTGTGAGGGAATATTGTAAAGTACAGATTTTAAAAATGGCCAAGTGTGCATAAGAATATCAGTGGCATTTCATAGGTCAGGTTTAATGTTATTCAAGCCAGAATGGCCACAATAGGATCTATGACATTTATTACTATAATTTTCTATTCCTAAATTCAGAAGTTATAAGATTCACCAGCATAATATTTGGATTGATTAGACTGTTGATGACATATTTAAAAATTCTCCTAACTTTGGACACAAATACTCATTTTATATTATCTAGGGAATGTATATCCAGATAGAATAAGACAGAATTCAGTTTTCTCTCCTTTCAGTTGTCAATTCCTTCTGATAAAATTTCTTAATGCTCCAAGATTTCATCATGGTTAATGACTGATAACGTTTGAATGTGACAGTAGATGCTAATAATCTCACTGTCCGCCACATAACTTAAGTAAAACTTCTCAAACACTCTCAGCATTGTCATAAATATTAACAATGTTTATATCATTAAATGTCAGTACTAAGTCTAGCATAAAACATTTTAGTTTCCACATTGGTGGAAATTATTATTTTATGACACTCTTTATGCTATTTTCAATGATAGCCCTGCTCATTTTCTACTTCCAAGTAACAAATTCAATTAATCAATTCAGTTAGGGATTCTAAAATCATTTAAAACATAGCTTCTGAAATTTATCCAAAATAAAATGTTGCCAAAATGAAGAATAAAAATAATAATATGGAATATTTTATGAAACAAAGACATAGCAATACTTATCAAATCTACCTAAAAGAGAAAGCTAAGGAACCATGTGTCTTGTGTAACTTAGTGTCCCTTTTTTTGACCTGAAAGTTTCTTTTATTATTAATATGAAATGGCAATTATTATCAGCAGGTATAAAAATACCAAAATACAAAGAAAATATTAGAAATTGTGGAAGAAATGTTTCTTCATGTCCCTGTGGTAATCAAGAGCTGGAAACCATATGTGGATTTTAATATAGAAAATAAATCAAAAGAATATAACAGGGTCTTCTGTAGCAAAAGAGAAAGAGAATTACAGACCAATATATCTCATAAATATTGATGCAAAATACTCAATGAAATGCATGTAAAAAGAATCCAAAACAACATCAAAAAGAAATCATCACATTTTGCTGGCAACTTAAAAATCCAAATAAAATGTGATCAGTAGAGAATAACTTGTTTTCTATCTATAATGTGCTAAGTGTTTACACTGGCTGCCAATCATAAACAGCAAGGTCCTACATGCCACCACATGCTCTGTGTTTATATTGTAACTCTTAGCTTACTCTTTTTAGGGGACTCTTGTCTGAAACCAAGTGAGTCTTGGACTCTTGTACCACATCTTAGGATAATTTTCCTCCCACTTGGTTGCCATGCCCATCATTGACATGATACATTTTTCTTCATTGTATTACACTTTATTTCTTTGCTTTTTAAATTTAGAAAAAACTCTTGATGGCATGTAGAAGACTGCAGATAGATCCATATCTATCACCAGGCACAAACCTAAGTCTAAATGGGTCAAAGACCCCAACATAAAGCCAGTCACACTGAACATCTGAGAAGAGAAAGATGGTGGTACCCTCAAATAAATTGATACAGGAGACTGCTTCCGGAACATACCACTAATAGCACAGACAATGAGATAATAATTGGGGCCTCATGAAACTAAAAAGCTTTTGTAAGGCAAAGAACATAGTCAACAAAACAAAAAAGCAGCCCAAAGAATGGGAAAAGACATTCAACAACCCCACATCTGACAGAGGCTGATTTCCAAAATATACAATGAGCTAAAGAAACTAACCAGGAAAACACCAAATAGTCCAATCAAAAGGGGGGGATACAGAACTAAATAGAGAATTCTCAATAGGGGAATCTAAAATGGCTGAGAAACACTTGAGAAAGTGGTCAACATCCTTAGCCATAGGGAAATGCAAATCAAAACAACTGTGAGATACCATCTTACTCCTGTCAGAATGGCTAAAATAAAAAACACCAATGACAGTTTATGCTGGAGAGGATGTGGAGAAAGGGCATCACTCCTTCACTGCTGTTGGAAATGCAAACTCATACGGCACATTTGGATATCAGTATGGAGATTCCTCAGGAAAATGTGAATCAGTCTGCCACAAAATCCAGCAATTCCACTCTTAGGCATATACCCAAAAGATGCACAGTCATACATCAAGGACATCTCTTCAACCATGTTCATAGTAGCATTATTTGTAATAGCCAGAACCTGAAGCAACCTAGATGCCCCTTAACTGAAGAATGGATAGAGAAAATGTGGTACATTTACACAATGGAGTATTACTCAGTAGGGGAAAAATGGATTCTTGAAATTCGCAGGTAGATGGATGGAACTCAAAGAAACCATCCTGAATGAGGTGACCCAGTCACAAAAAGACAAACATGGTATATACTCACTCATTTATGGATTTTAAACAAAGAGCAAAGGATTACCATCCTATCCACACCGATTACCAATCCACACCACCAGACAAGCTAGGAAACAAGGAGGACCCTAAGAGAGACATACATGGTTCACTTGAGAAGGGGAAAGGGACAAGATCTCCTGAGATAATAGGGAGTATGAGGGAGGGGATAGGGAGTTAGGAGAAAGAGAAGGGGAGAAGAGGAGGGGAGAGGAGAACATCAGAGAGCAGGAAGATTGAGTCAGGGGAAGAATATAGGAGAGCACGAAAAGTGATGCCATAATAGAGGGAAGCATTTTAGATTTAAAGAGAAATCTGGCACCACGGAAATGTCCAGAGATCTGTAAGGTTGACCACAACTAACAATCTAAGCAACAGTTGAGAGGCTACCTTAAATGTCCTTCTCTGATAATGAGATTGATGACTACCTTATATGCCATACGAGAGTCTTCATCCAGTAGCTGATGGAAGCAGAAGCAGACACCCTAAGGTAAACTCTGAGATGAACTCTGGAATACAGTTGCAGAGAGGGAGGAGTGATGAGACAATGGGTCATGACCAGGCTGGAGAAACCCACAGAAACAGCCGACCTGAACAAGGGGGAGCTCATGGACCCCAGACTGATTGCTGGGAAACCAGCATAGGACTGTTCCAGGGCCCCTGAATGTGGATGTCAGTTTGGAGGTCTAGTTAATCTTTGTGGCCTCTGGTAATACATTAGCATTTATCCCTAGTACAGGAATGGACTTTGGGAGCTCACTCCACATAGAGGGATACTCTCTCAGCCTAGACACACGTCTAGGCCTTGCTCCAAATGATATGAAGATCCCCTATAGAAGGCCCCACCTTAGTGTTCTTATGAAGTAATTTAAAACTTCATTATATTTCTACTTCTCTAGACTGGCCCATATACCAATATATGGAGACTCAGAGATTTTCCTTTTTTTCCACTGAAACAATTAAACTTCTTGTTATTTTGTGAATTTAATGCTTGTCTCTATATCTTATGGATTAAAATTTACATGGATATGTTGAAATTGGCATACCAAGGAAAATGACTTCCTTTGTTTATGCCACAGAAAGCTTTAGTGGCCTCATTTGATCTTCTTCACTGACAGCTTGTACATCTCTCCTGTAGTGAAAGATGTGATCCCATGAAAGAGCTATTTCGTTTCCTGAACTCTGAGAAGTCAATTTGCTAACTTCATACATCCATGAAGTAAGAGGCAGTAAAATAACAACACGTGGAGCCTATGATATCTGTATGTCTTGTAAAAAAAAAATGGTAGGGGCTAGATAAATTGCCCGATGGTCAGGAACACTTTCTGCTCTTGCATTCATGAATACTAGGATAGCTACTATCACATTTTAAAATATTTTATGATGTTTACTTTTGTAAGTATGGGGCATGAAGGCAAACCAGAGCATGCACCTAGATGTCAGGGTGCAACTTGCTGGAGTAAGTTCTCTCTTTCCACCTTGTGAGTCTCAGGGATTGAAATGAACTCTCAGGTTTGGTAGCAAGTTTATTTGCTCACTGAGCTTTCTGTCTGGTCCCTATTGCTCTTAAATGAAGTAATAATATCACTATCATATATATATATATATATATATATATATATATATATATATATATGAGACTTAATATCTTATACTATTTTGACATAAATTGTGGTATTTAAATCTTTCTTGTAATTATTAGGGGTGGGTTTTCATGTACCTCCTACAGAAACAATCTTCTTTCAGGACCTGTAAATGTTTTAGGTGGGTAGTAACTATTCCACTGGAAGTATTGCATTCAATCACTCACTAGTCGGTTATTCACAAAAGGTTGATGATGGGCCCACATGATAGGGGTGACTATTGAAACAAAACCTTAAAAAATGGATGACACATGAGATGTGCTCATAGTTAATGTTTTATATGCCTTGAGGCATTATCAAAATAGCTGCCATGCAATATAATAAGAAAAAATTAATATAGGGATAGAAGTGAGAGCATGCAGGTAGTGCAAGCCATCAGAGATCCATACAGAGAAACACAGAAGAATTGTATTTTATACAATTCTGGTTAGGTTTTCTAATCTTGACATACCTAGAATCAAATGAGAAGAGGAACCACCACTGAGAAAATGTTTCCATAGGATGGATTCCTTGTAGGAGATTCTCTGGCCGGTTTTCTAGTTGGGAGAGATGGGCCCAGTCCATTTTGAACAGCACCATGCCTGAGTAGGTGTTATTGAATGATGCCAAGTCAGACAATCGAGCCATGTCACTGGCAGTCATCTGTCACACTGGGACAGAGATATTGGCAATTGCCAAAACACTGAATGTAACTATTTGGGTTAATGTTATTAAATGAAACAGTTGTAGATTGGATTGGGTGTAATAGAATTCAGGATGTGAAACTCCTCCACCAGATTTGAGATTTATTTATGCTTTAGCTACTGATTTTTAACCCATGTCTAATGGCTTTTCCTTAAATCACAGTCACAACACTGTCAGTCACAGCAAAAGAATTGTCCTTTAAGAAACCAGTTAAGCTATCTTTAAAAAATGAGCAGAAATTATATTTCAGTTGTTTGCAAAGGAGTTATGTAGCCAAGAATGGAGAAGCAGGTCTGTAACCCCAGCACTGGGGAGGTGGAGGCAGGAAGAATGAAAATTCAAGGTCATTTTCAGCTGCATACCTCAAGTCAAGGCTAGCCTGAGCTATATAAGACTGTCTAACAGAACAAAACAAAACATAAAAAATACATAGTTGTTTTTGTATATGATAGATATAGTGAAAAATACCTTAATGTATTTTTAACAAAATATAATATTTATATTGAACTCATGGTAATTTCACTCCTTCATTCAGATTAATATTAAAATAAATTCATAAAGTTATTATGGGCAAAGCTTAATAAGCCAATGCAATGAGCTTGGGCTATATCATGGAGTAAATGATTATTCAAATAATTTCATCAGATGTTTAAAACTAGTAAAATATGGTTTTAATGTCTAAGGTCAATTTTATTTTAGAGGAAAAAGTTATGAAAAACACAGAGAAGTAATTTTTGAGTTTTATATGAAAATGAAAGGTTAAATTAAAGGGCTGAAACATAAAGTCTACAAGTCATAAAATCTCTCAAAAGTTAAGGAGGTTATTTTAATCAACTGCTTCAAGGAAAACTAATGGAATATTCTGGATCTAAATCATCTAAATGCCCTGAAAAGCAATATGTTCAAATTTAGATATGAACTATCAATTTACTGAGGATTGCATATAAAGATATATTCTGAAGCAAGAGACAGAGCCAGGAGATTTTATTCTTGATTCATTTTCTGTTTGACTTGCTGGCATGAATTATTTCTAAAAAGAAAAAATTACCAACATTGGAGAGATGGCAATGAGCTTTGAGTTAAGGATATTGAAAAGTGTACTGTGTCACGTTATCCATTTCAAATTCTCATCAGGATGGCAGTAAGCTAACAGAGTGACAATGTTTGATATGGTATGTTCTCACTTGTCACTGAAGAGGGATCACACACTATGTAAAGAATTACCCTCATGATGAACATTATTCTGGGAAGAAAATGTATTTTTGTCAAGAATAATCTTGATAACCAGTAACATTCACTAGTAGCAAGAACACATCAACTTTGTGTTTATTTATGAACCCTTCCCTGAACTTGAAAACGAGATCACAAATGTAATTTCTTCACTTCATTAATTTTTACTATACCCCTGTGAGCTAGATATTTATTAATGCTAAAATAAAGTATTAACATTAACTGGGTTGAAACATGTTTGCACCTATACCACTGGGGATAACTTAATGTAATAATTTTCATGAGTAGACAGCTAAAACGTGCCTGTTCAGGGTAGGTTAGAAGGAGAGAATTGCGTCTTCTGAGTCAGTCATGCAAATCCACTAGCTTCTATTCAGAATTAGAATATATATCCTAATTATATCCCTGTATATAGATATATGAGTAAACTAAATAAATTGGTTAATGGCTACCTTTACAGAATAGATTAGGCTTTATGGCAGGCTAATTAAATTTGCTGTTGATTCATGTGGGGATGTTGCTGAGATCGAAATACATGCTTCAGATGAGAAGTATTAAGAGAATTTGTCAAGAAAAACTTTCTTTTGAAGTAGAGCCTTTAATTTCTCTGCTTTGGCCACCAGAGATCCCAGGGAAGTATTTCCTTTAACCACAATGATTATGAGACTTCTTGGAAGATGCTAATCTCCTTCTGACATACAATGCATTTCACAAGGATTTGCATGTGTATCCCTTGCTTGTTAACCAGAATCCATATATCTCAAACCTAAAAAGTCACATCTTTAAGATGTTCAGAATAAATAAATGGTTTGGGACAATTGTTGTATAAACATTTTATTAGCAAGTGAATAGAAAGAAAATTTCTGAAGAATTTGAAATTGATTTACACTTGCTTAATTTTAAATACATTATATATAACTTTTTCCTCCCTCGCTTTCTTTCTTTCTTTCTTTCTTTCTTTCTTTCTTTCTTTCTTTCTTTCTTTCTTTTTCATTACTGGTATACAGAACCTATATTTGTGTCCTCACCAACTTTTGTCTTCAAAACCCAGAGACTGTGGTGATGTTGTCAGCTTTTGGTAATAGAAAGAGCTATCTTTGTGTGATCTCAGACTCAAACATTTAGCTTTCTGCATCCTAATTGTGGACAAGCCAGTAAAGAACAGTGTAATCATGACAAAGTTTTTCTAAATCCTGATGGTGCTTAAACATCTACAAGGAGAGTTAAATAGTTCTTTTCTTTGAATAACAAGAAGAAATGTAGAATGTGGTGATTTCTATACTCAATTTTCTTCTACAATTTATTTTTGCTAACTCATATAGTTGTGAAAATTAATCACAGTGCACCAGTTGATTAGGTCAGAGCATGAAGAGTATTTAGATTATAATACAGTTCCAGTCTCCAAGTAAGACTTAAAATCAAATTAGAGATAACATTAAAGAAAAGTCATGATGCATCTGTCTGAAAATGACCATTCTACTCAATGGAAGGGTGACAGGAGGGATTACATGTTTGGTTTCATAGGCTAGTTTGTTATTGTGAATAGAAATATTATTAAGATTCTATGATTTGCCACAAATGATTATATAAAATAAAAATAGTGAATTCAATCTATTTTTTTAATTCTAAATACATCTTTCTGAAATCAGCCAAAGCAATGTAAAAAATAGGATTTTGATTTTTCTAGGACCTCGTTCAGTTCTCCAAAATGGTTCTATTTCCAACCCTTTATTCTTTTTCCTCTTGTCACTTTTATAAGAGGGTGTCTGGATTTCAAGTTAATTTTAGAAATGACACAAGGAAGATGCTATGAAGCAGAATCAATTACTTACTTCATTTCTCAGAGTTTAAATTAAATTAAAATCATTTTGATAACTTATATAATGAATATATTTCTATGTATTAATTCAAGGATCCATCATCACCCTTTCAATTTTTGCTGATTGTAATCCACAATAATTTAAATTCAAATAGGATTACTTACTATCAAATAATATTAACCATTTTCACATGGTAGACTATTCTCAGTTTGGTGTAAGCTTCTTGCTCAATGACAGAATTTCACAAATTTTTAAACAATTCATGCGTCTGATTAATTGTATCTATGATATACTTTAGGTATATCTATATTAGAATATCTATAAGATTACACCTCAATTTGTAATGAGTTATATTCAGTAAAAGGCAGCACTGGGTAATCTTGTCATTGTGCAAATATCATGAGGTATAATTACACCAACCTAGGCAGCTGCAACTTTTCCAGACAGTGTACCTCTTAGAGAAGGCCAGATATATATATATATATATATATATATATATATATATATATATATATATGTTCCCATGACCAAAGCACAGTGACATTTAATCAAAATCTGCATGGGAGCTACAGTTGCCATCTGAAACACCACTGTTCCATAGTATTCCTTTGGTTTCTAATACATGCAGAACTTCTAAATGTGATCCTGTGTGCTTTGAAAGCCTGTCGGAAATAGTATAAGAAGAAGCCAAACAGGTTAAGGACACAGTCTAAAGCCATGTATATACATGAACCAGTTTTTAATGCTCAAGAATTTTATTTCATTTGTCATTGATTTTATTGGGAAGCTATCAAGTATTCCAGGGAACTTGAAGATACCTCTTGGAAGAAATTTGTTGTTTTTTCTAGTTTTAATTTAGAATATGGTATAACACTATTTTAAAATTCAATCATATGCTTTACAACTGAATGTTTAAACTTGTACCTATACACTATAGCCAAAATAATCTTACTTTACTCACAGGCAAACTGAAGTGTAGCTTCTCGACTGAGAATACTTCCAAAAGTGTTGGTGGCTAAACACTGGTAAAGCCCAGAGTCCCTGACTTCATTTGGATTGCTTATGATGAAGGTCCCATCTATCAAACTGTAGCGATAGTCACTTTCCAGATCGATTTCTGTTCCATTCCGGAGCCATCTTAAAAAATATCAGAAGACAAATACATTAAATTATGTGAGACAGACATCATGATACTTCTTGGGAGTACACACACACACACACACACACACACACACACAGAGAGAGAGAGAGAGAGAGAGAGAGAGAGAGAGAGAGAGAGAGAGAGAGAGAGAGAGAGAGAGAGAGAGAGAGATTGAGAGAGAGAGATCAGGGTTTCACTATGTAGCCCTGGTTGAACTTGAACGCAGAGATTCCTTTCCTGAGGAAAGCCTCTTCCTTTCTTGAGGAATTTTTTTAAAGCTAAAGAAAATCAAGACATAATTAAATTTTACCTGTAAGTAGGAGTAGGATTGCCACGAACTTCACAATTCAGGGCTACATTTTTTTCATCAGAATCAGTTGGAAAAATAACGTCATCAGGTTCTTGCATGAATACCGGCCCATAATCCACACTTTCTGCAAAAACAAAAAGATATATAGTTTAAAATTATTTAGTGCACAAGGTGAATTCACCGCTACTCTAATTTATTCAAAACTCTTGACCCTCCTATTATTTAGCAATCAAATTTGTAAAATAACTTATAGAGTACTAAAATAATTTTTATTATCTAAATTTATCTTCATGTATGATCACAGATGAGAACATCACAAATATATATATCTATATTTCACTTTAATCTCTCAAAGCAACAAAGAAAATAATTTAAAAATTTTAAAATTCCCCATTTTATGAAATTCATAGAATGTTAAACCTATGAACAAGGGAAGGTTCAGGATTTATATTGTGCCAAAAGAGCTCTAGATATGAAATTGTTCATTTTCATGCATTCTTTGATTTATATTGCTATTTTTAAAATATAATATTCACTTACTGTTGGAAATTTTGAAAGAATTAATGTGTTTTTATCAAATATATCTCCTACTCCCTTCCTTTCAACTTCTCCTATATACCCCATCATTTTCCTTCTCCAAACTTCTGTTCTTTTAATCTAGTAACGCCAAGTAGTACAACCAGTGTGTGTATGGATATGGGGCCAGGACATGTTACTTGGCAAACTACCAGTGGTGGCATCCTGAATTACCAAGGCTAGCCTTGAATTCATTATCTCCCCCACTGAGCCTCCCCAGGACTTGGATCATAGATATATGCCAACATGCAAAGTTCAACCTGTGTATAATACCCTCATTCATGGTGGGGTAACTCTTAAGTCTCAAGTGTAAGGAAAAATTATAGAATGCAAATAACACATTATTATCAGAATCAATACACATCTCCCAAAGTAGACACATGTATAAATTAAGTTCTGAAAGATTTTTATATTATATGTTTAAAAGAATCGATAAACATAGGATATAAGATCAGCCAAGGGACAAAAGCCATCATGTCCTGGGATTCTGTAATATAGGCCTTTATCTTCACTATTACTCCTTCCCTCCCTCCCTCTCTCTCTCCCTCCTTCTATCCCTTCCTCCCTCCTCTTAAGCATTAACATTTATGAAATATTTTGTGTTCATTATCTAAATCTCTGATGTCAGCATTGTGTTTACTTCCAACTGAAAAGTGAACACTCTGAAGTCCTCAGAGAAGTCTTTACTACACCAGTCACATGGTGAGTGGGCTCTTACTAGTTCTATAAAGACTGAAAATTAAATTCTTCAAACTAACAACATAGAGCAGGAGGAATAAAATCTTGGCAGGCTCCATCAAATCAGAGGAGTGTGCTCATTTGTTACATGCTGTGGTGGCCATATATAGAGTAAAGAATGACTTTTGTGAAATATCATCAGTTTCCAGAACATCTGAGTCCTTTTCAATTCCTCATTATTCCATGTGTTGCCATGAGGCCATTACCAACCCAAACAACAGAAAAAAAAAAAATCCTAGGAAATCAAAACTAGGAGAGGAAATTACATAGAATGCTAAGTTATGAAATGCCTAAATTTATCCCTTTTTGGCATTGTGACATTTTTTTATTTTAAAAATACTTTATTATTGTAAGGAATTTTAACCATAATTAACAAAGTGATAATAGGTACCTTACAATGTTAGGGCTCATAATCATTGAATTACCAGATTTACACCTTAGGGGTCAGACTTCCCCTGAGAGAGTTGCCTCAAATTAGATGTGATCTGCTTGTTGTGGTATCAATTACAATCACTTCATTATAGAACCTACCTCAGTGTCCATCAGCAGGTGGGTGGGTAGTTGAAGTGGCCCACAAATACATGATGGGTATTAAAGTTTGCCACAAATATTCAATGTGTACTTAAAGTGTGCTATAAATACACAATTGACAATTAAAATGTGCCACAAATACACAATGGGCTTTTATTTTGCCACAAAGACAAATGAAATCATGACATTTTCAGAAAATTTCATGGAAATAAATGTAATTATGTTAAGCTAAATAAGCCTAACTCAGAAAGACAAATAGGACTTCTTTTATGGATGACCTTAGATATTCTCTGTCTTCCTCTCTCTTGCCTCCCCTCAGTGCACATCATTTACTAAAGGAGACAATGATAGGGGATGTACTTCTGTATGCTGTAAATATATGTGTCTCTTATTGGTTGATGAATAAATGCTGATTATCCAGTAGCCAGGCAGAAAATATAGGCAGGGCTACCAGACTAGGAGAATTCCTGGAAGTGGAAGGCATAGAGGAGCAGCACAAAAGGGTAGCTGCTGAGGAAGCAAGAGGGCCAGGTATTACCAGTAAGCCAAGACACAATGGAGATAGAAATGGGTTAATAATTAAGAGAGAGCAAGCAAATAAGAAGTCTGAGCCACTGCCCAAGCAGTTTATAATTAATATAAGCCTCTGAGTGTTTATTTTGGACTAAGGGACTGTGGGGCCAGGTGAGACAGAAACTCTATCTACAGAGGATACTTTGAGTAGAGCATACCAGGAACACTTGTGACCTGAGGGATGAAGGAAGGCTGTTGGGGAAAGAAAGTTGCCACAGAAGGAGGCAGGGTGATGTCAGGGGCAGCAATAGATGAGGAAAACACAAAAGTATGTCTGAAATGTCATAAAAGTCACTATTTTAAATGTCCACTTAAAAACAGACTGTTGGTATTGTAAAATTCTTTGTATGGATCACAGTTTTTATTCATATGTCTTATTATATGATTTATAAAGCACCCTTGCCGTATTGTAATTTTTCTAAGCATCTTAATTTTCCTGTGTAATGCACACACCACACACACACACACACACACACACACACACACACACACACACACACAAATAAATAACTAAATAATAACAATTTAAGTATTGAAGTAGAGGGCTGGTAAGATGGTTTGGCAGTTAATAGCATTTTCTGTTGTTCGAGAGGACCTGGTTTCATTTTACATCAACCACATGGCAGCTCACAGCCACTTCTAACTCCAGTTTCAGGGAATCTAACACCCTCTTTTGATTTCCAAATGCCCAAAGCACACATGTGGTGCATAGACATACATGGAGGGAAAACATTTGCAGACATAAAATGAAATAAAGGAATCTTCAAAAATAGTACCAAAGTAGGCAAAATATTAAAATTGAATAAAACTAATATACAGTCACAAAATTTCCTTTGTGTTTCAAACATTTCACAATTTTAATCAGATAAAATTTAGCACATTTAATGTAGATGGTTAAGTGAAATAGTAGAAAGAATAATTTTATCTATTCAAGTTGCAACATTTGCTTTTTTCTTTTTTTGGAGCATCTGCTAAAGTAACAAATAGAACTAAAAAGTGGGTTTTGCACAGAATATTAAGAAGAACAAAAAGAATGCATAATTAAGTTCTGAATAAACAACTCTTGGCTGACTATAGAGTTTGGCTGCCTAAAAATGTACCCAGATGTAGGATGATCACAAGATGACACAGAAAATTAAAATAGATGAAATGTATGAAATTTTTTCAGTATGCAAGGGTGAGGAAAATCTTCTGAAGAGAATAGAGAAGTGGGTCCACAAGGGATGATACCACAGCATGAAGAAAGGGAAGGACTTGTTTCAGCACCATCTATGGCAGTGGAAACCAGGGGAGGCTTCAGCTCGTTCTTTTAAGAAGCAAAATAGCATTAAGCCAAAGCCTCCTAGTCTTCTCCTGGTTCTACTTCCCTGTTCCCTCCCTTTATCCAGGGAGGAAAGTATTTTAGTCAACTCTTTCTGCAATGCTGTAAAATTGAGTCATATATATATAAATTAATGTCCTATATGTGCATACACATATATTTAAAATTTTATTTATGTAACTGTGTCTGTATGAATGTATATCATGTGTGTGCAGGTGCCCACAGAGTACAGAAGAGGGCATTGTATTCCTTAGAGATAGAGTTACAGGTGGTTGTGATGTGTTAGATACGAGTGTGGGCAAACAAATGCAGGTCCTCTATAAGAGCAACCAGTGCTCTTCATGGCTAAACAATCTGTCCAGCCCCTCATATCATATTTAATCAATTTAAGGGGATGACATCACATTCCTTTTAGAACCACCATCATATTTTGAGATCTATCCATTCTATCACATAAAGATTAATTATTCATTTTAATAATTTTTGTTTCCATGGGGTGGAAAAAAGAATGCAAGTTTTCCAGTGTCTGTTATGATGCATATATTGCTTGTGTTCATGTGTAACTTTCAGATGGATGTTTGATACAGAGTTAAACTATTTCTCCATTTTTTCCAGCAAACTAGGGTTTTAGATTTATCAGGAAAACTGTGGCACATCCTTCTGGCTTGACTCTGGGTAGAATCAGGATAGTTTCCTTTTCAGGCTCTGTTACTTTTCTCATTTTTCACAAGAGTGTGTCAACCTCAAGTTTACTCTCTATTAAAGCTAAAGGGAATTGCCTGACAAAAGCCATATGTCAGGCTCTTGTGCAGGAGAAAGAATTCAAAATCACATTGAGTCAAATCTATCAGATACTCAGGTAAGAAAACAGGAGTTATGAAAAGTCCTTGGAATATTCTCTTGGGTATACTAAAATATGGATTAAATTACACATTGGATAATTTAAATTAGATTAAATTGGATCTTGGACTAGAGACTTGTTTTTTACTCAAAGCATAATACATATGAGAGAACCATGGATATTAGATAGGAATACAGGAACTTCCTGTAAATGAAGTGCTATACCTTCCGCTTGATTTCTGAAAAGGAGTCTGTACTTTTAACAAGACTCCCTGTTGGTGTGTGTATGTGAGTGAGACTAAGGAGAGCAGGTACACAAAATCAGTTTGTCCTTACTTGTATCTCATCAGCCAGTCTCAAGTGGGGTGAAAAACATGAACCTTTTTGTAACAATGTTTGAGTTTCAAGTCATTGTTCAAAGTAATAAACTCATAATGAGATCTGTGCAGAAAAGTGTGCCTTTTATTAGAAAGAATAAAGCTATTTCATTTGGAATTTGACATCTTAGATTAACTGTCATGCAAAATGCTGGGTACACCTGTGTCGAGTTTTTCTTGAGTGGGTCATTTGAGGTGGGAAGACCCACCTCAAATCTGTACCACACCTCCCAGTGGCAGCCTATAAAGAGTGCACAGAGGAAGGAAGTGCTTGCTCTTCCCCAACTGGCCCTTACTCTCAATGGCAAGTCAACTCCTTCACTGGCATTAGAGCCTTCTTTCTCAGATAAATAGTCATTCAATCAATTCTGTTTATCTAGAGAGACCAGATAAATACATTTGACCACAACTTAGTCCAAAAGGTATTGTAAAGACAGGTGTTTACAAGTAACTTTAAAGGTGCATGGCAGTGGCTTATACCCTTATGCATATTGATTTTATAATGTGCATTTATTTTATTTCAGACTTTCTGTATATATTTGAGAGGTACCCTAACTTCTATTAGCTTCAGCCCTCAGCCTGCTACCTCCCCTATCACCACTGCTCGATTCTTTCTGAGCCTCCCCCTGGACAAGTGTGTACCTGCCCAGACCAGATGCACCTCACCATTGGTTCCCCCTCAGCTCTCTGCCCTCTGCCTGCCACCTGAGAGAGGGAGAGAACCCACTTGCACCCACTGGAAGAAGAGATGGGAAGATGAAAGAATAAGAACACACTCAAAAACAGAAAGACCAATATTACATAACCAGAATCTAGGGACTCCACACCAGCAATTTCTGAAAAGCCCAACACAGAGGATAAAAGTGAGATGGACCTAAAAAATATCTTATGAAGATGATAGAGACCATTAAAGAGGAAACAAGAAGATCCCTTAAAGAAATAGAAGAAAAAAACAAGCAAAAATTACTTGAAATGGAGGAAAAGACAAACCAAAAAATTTAAGAAATAAACAAATCTCTTAAAGAGTCTAAAGAAAGTCAAGAAAAACAACCAAACAAGTGAAGGAAACAATTTAAACAGTTCATAGTTTGAAAGCAGAATTAGAAACAATAAGGAAAACACAGAATGAGGGGATGCTGAAAATAGAAAAGCTGGGTAAACGATCAGAAACCTCTGATGTAAGCATAACCAATAGAGTACAAGAGATGGAAGAGAGAATCTCAGGTGTTGAAGACTCATTAGAGGATATATAGTCATTCACCAAAGAAAATCTCAAGTCCAACAAATCCCTAACACAAAATATCCAGGAAATATGGGACACCATGAAAAGACCAAACCTAAGAATAATTGGTATAGAAGAAGGTGAAGAAATTCAGCTCAAAGGTACAGAAAACATATTCAACAAAATCATAGAAGAAAACTTCCCAACCTAAAGAAAGATATGCCTATGAAAGTACAAGAAGCTTATAGAACACCAAAAAGATTGAACCATAAAAAGATGTCCCCACACTACATAATAATCAAAACACCAAACTTACACAATGAAGAAAAAATATTAAGAACAGCAAAAGAAAAAGGCCAACTAACATGTAAAGGCAGACCTATACGAATTACACCTGACTTCCCACTGGAAACTCTGAAAGCCAGAAGGTCCTGGATAGATGTCCTACAAATACTAAGGGAACATGGATACTAGCCCAGACTACAGTATGCCGCAAAGCTTTCAATCACTATAGATGGAGAAAACAAGATATCCCATGACAAAACCAGATTTAAGCAATACATATCAACTAATCCAGCCCTACAGAAATTACTGGAAGGAAAACTCCAAACCAAAGAAGATAACTGCACTCAAAGTCCATAGACAATAGATAATCCCACATTACCAAACACCAATAATAATAATAATAATAATGGGGAAATCCACACACAATAACACCACCACCACCAAATCTAAAACAAAAAAAAAAGAATCAACAATGGTCATTGATATCCCTCAATGTCAATGGTCTTGTCTTGCCTATAAAAAGACACGGGCTAACAGAATGGATATGAAGACAGAATCCATATTTCTGCTGCATACAAGAAACACATCTTAACTTCAAAGACAGAGGGTAACTCAGAGTAAATGGTTGGGAAAAGATTTTCCAATCAAATGGACCCAAGAAACAAGCTGGTGTAGCAATCCTAATATCTAACAAATTAGACTTCAAACTAAAATCAATCAAAAGAGACAAAGAAGGGCATTTTATATTTCACAGGAAAAGTCCATCAAGATGAAGTCTCAAACCTGAATATCTATGCCCCAAATACAAAGGCATCCACATTCCTAAAAGAAACATTACTAAAGCTCAAATCACACATAAAACCTCACACACTTATAGTAGAAGGCTTCAACACCCTACTCTCACCACTAGATAGGACCACAGACAAAAACTTAACAAAGAAACAAAAGAACTAACAAATTTTATGACCCAATTGGGTTTAATACATGTCTATAGAACACTCCACCCAAACACAAAAGAATATACCTTCTTCTCAGTGCCACATGGAACCTTCACGAAAATTGACCTCATACTCAGCAATGTAGCAAACCTACACAGATACAAAAAATTGAAATAACCCCTTGTGTCTTATCAGACCACCATGCTTTCAAGTTAGAATTCAACAACAACTCAAATTGCAGAAACCCTACAAACTCATGGACATTGAGTAATGCGCAATTGCACCATTCCTGGGTCAAGGAAGAAATAAAATAAGAAATTAAAGATTTCCTAGAATTTAATGAGAATGAAGACACAATACACTGAAACCTACGGAACACTTTGAAAGTAGTGCTAAGAGGAAAGTTCATAGCATTGAGTGCCCATATGAAGAAACTGGAGAATAGTCACACTAGAAAATTAACAGGGGAACTGAAAGCTCTAGAACAAAGGGAAGCAAACTTTCCCCCGGAGAAGTAGACTCCAGGAAATAATCAAACTGAGGGCTGAAATCAATAAAGTAGAATCAAGGAAAACCCTACAGAGACTCAAAAAACAAAGAGTTGGTTCTTCAGGAAAGTAAACAAGATAGACAAACCTTTATCCAAACTAACCAAAGGGCAGAGAGAAAGAGCATGCTAATTGATAAAATCAGAAAAGAAAAGGGAGACATAACAAGGGACACTGAGGAAATTCAAAGAATCTTCAGGTCATACTTTGAAAATGTATACTCCACAAAATTTGAAAATGGAAATGGACAATTTTCTGGATAGATATCACTTACCAAAATTAAATCATGAACAGATAAGCAATTTAAACAGACCTGTAACCCCCAATGAAATAGAAGCAGTCATCAAAATCTACCAACCAAAAAAAGCTCAGGGCCAGATGGTATCAGTGCAGAATTCTACCAGAAATTGAAAGAGGAGCTAATACTAGTACTCCTTAAATTATTCCACACAATATCAGCAGAAGGGACATTGCCAAGCTCTTTCTATGAGGCTACAATTACCTTGGCACCCAAGCCACACAAAGACACAACGACACAACGAAGAGAGTGAATTACTGACAAATATCCCTCATAAACATCAATGCAAAAATATTCAACAAAATACTGGCAAATCAAAAGAAAACACATCAGAGAAGTCATCCATCATGATCAAGTTAGCTTTATCCCACAAATTCAGTGATGGTTCAACATATGAAAATCCATCAATATAATCTACCATATAAACAAACTGAAAATGAAAAATACATGATCATCTTGGTAGATGCTGAAAAAGCATTTGACAAAATCCAACACCCTTTATAATGAAGGTCTTGGAGAGATTGGGAATAAGAGGAGCATACCTAAACATGATAAAAACAATATATATCAAACCAAGAGCCAACATCAAACTAAATGGAGAGAAACTCAAAGCTATTCCTCTAAAATCAGGAACAGGACAAGGCTGGCCACTCTCTCCATATCTTTTCAATATTGTACTTGAAGTTCTGGCTAGAGCAATAAGACAACAAAAAGGAGATCAAAGGGATACAAATTGGAAAGGAAGAAATCAAACTTTCACTATTTGATAGTTTACATATGTGACCTGAAAAACTCTACCAGGGAAATACTACACAGCTGATAAATACCTTCAGCAAAGTGGCAGGATACAAAATTAACTCAAAAAAATCAGTAGCCCTACTATATACAGATGATAAATATCCTGAGAAAGAAGTCAGAGAAACATCACCCTTTACAATAGCATATAACAACATAAAATATCTTGGGGTAACACTAACCAAAAATGATAAAACCTGTATAGTAAGATCTTTGAGTCTTCAAAGAAAGAAATTAAAGAATATACTAGAAAATGGAAAGATCTCCCATGCTTTTGAACAGGTAGGATCAACATAGTGAAAATGGCAACCTTGCCCAAAGCAATCTACAGATTCAATGCAATTCCCATCAAAATCCTAACACAATTCTTCACAGTCCTTGAAAGAACAGTATTCAACTTCATATGAAAAAAAAAAAACAGTAAAGCCATACAACTCTATACAATAAAGGAACTCCCAGAGGCATCACCATCCCTGACTTCAAGATCTATTATAGAGCCATATTCCTGAAAACAGCTTGGTGGTACAGGAGACCACTTTCTGAACATAACACTAGTAGCACAAACATTGAGATCAACAATTAATAAATGGGACCTCCTGAAACTGAGAGGTTTCTGTAAGGCAAAGGACACAGTCAGCAAGAAAAAAAGCCAGGCTACAAAATGGGAAAAGTTATTCACCAACCCCACATCCCACAGAGGGCTGATCACCAAAATATACAATGAACTCAAGAAGCTAGCCAGCAAAACACCAAACAATGTAATTAAAAAGTGGAGTGCAGAACTAAATAGAGAATTCTCAACAGAGAAATCTAAAATAGCTGGATACTTGAGATACTTGAGAAAGTGTTCAACATCCTTAGCCAACAGGGAAATGCAGCTCAAAAACCACTCTGAGATACCATCTTACTCATATCAGAATGGCTAAAATCAATGACACAAACGATAGTCTATGCTGGAGAAAGAGGAACACTCCTCCATTCCTGGTGGGAGAGCAAACTTGTACAACCACTTTGGAAATCAGTATGGTGGTTTCTCAGGAAAATGGGAATCAGTCTACCTCAATATCCAGCAATTCCTCTCTTGGGCATATACCCAAAGAATGCACATATTCTTATTCATACAATAAGGACATTTGTTTAACTATGTTAATAGCAATATTACTTGTAATAGCAAGAAAGTGGAAGCAACCAAGATGACCCTCAACTGAAGAATGAATAGAGAAAATGTGATACATTTACACAATGGAGTACTACTTAGCAGAAAAAAATCAATGCAATCTTGAAATTCATAGGCAAATGAATGGAACTAGAAGAAAGAATCCTGAGTGAGGTAACCCAAACAAAAAAGATAAACATGGTATGTACTCACTCATGTATGATTTTTAGACATAGAGCAAAGGATTACCAGTCTACCATCCTCACTGCCAGGGGAGCTAGTAAACAAAGAGGATGCCAAGAGAAGGTTGCACATTCCCTGGAAGAATGGGAGGGGGACAAGATCCGCTGTCCAAAATTGGAGCATGGAGCATAGGTGGAGAGGAAGGAGGTGGGAAGTGAAGAAGAGGAGTGGGGAGAACAAGCAGACTGAGACAGGGGAGGAATAGAGGAGGGCAAGAATGGAGATGCCTTATTAGGGGGAGACAGTACAGGTTGGAGAGAGGTCTGGCCCAGGGGAAATGTTAGGGAATCCACAGGGATGACCCCAACTAAGAATGCAAGCAGTGGTGGAGGAAATTCTATTGATGCCCTTTCCCTATAATGAGATTGGCTTCTACCTTGGTTTCTGTTCCTAGAGCCTTCATCCATTAGCTCTTCGAAGAAGAAACAGGCGCCCACAGCTAAGCACTGAACCATAACCCTGGAATCTAATTGTGGAGAGGGATAAAGGACAAGCAAGAAGCCAAGACAGTTGCTGCAGAAACCTGCTGAAACAGTTGACCTGACCTAGTGAGAGCATGGAGACACTAGTCATAAAGCTGTCAAAACAGCTTTGGACAAGCCCTCTCAATGTGGGTGCCAGCTAGGAGGTCAAGACAGTCTATGGGACCTCTAACAGTGGAGCCAGTCTTTAACCCTAGAGCACAAATGAACTTTGGGAGTCCATTCCCTTTGGGGGGATACTATTGCTGCCCAGATATAGCAAGTAGGGCCTAGCCCCCCCCAAACGATATGCCAGAATTTGAAGGTCCTTGGGGAGGAGATGGGGGATGGGTTTGGGGTTGTGGTAGGGAATATGGAAGGATGGGAAGTCAAGGGAATGGGGGTGTGGATATTTAAATATGAGTAGAAATTAAATTATTTAAATAAAAATAGCACAAAAACCTTCTATTTGTTTCAAGAGAACACACTAGCTGTCCTGCAGCTTGCAGGAAATTAAGGCAAATATGCAAAGCTTGTGTTTCTGAACATGCAATACCTTCTAAATAATCCCATAATTTGACAATTCCCTCAAAATTATTAATCCTGGTGTATATCTGTCTGGTTATGATACTGTCACCAGTGATATACCAACTGATAAGTCCGGAAGATTTTAAAGGAGGATGGTTAACACAGCAATTATAAAACAAAATTGCATGGAAGTGTTAAAGCAAATGGGGACTAAAGGGGTTCGGAGTGGGCTTAGAGATGGTGAATGAAGACAACAATCAGAATGCACTATATCATGTATGAAACTTTCAAAGTACAAATTTAATAACAGTAAGAAAGGAAATTATATGCAGTGCAATGGGATGATTAAAACCCATGTCAAGTATTTTTACATTAAACATATATTTATGAACTAATCACACTGTGTGAGTAAACTGTAAAGTCTAGCATCATGGGATGCATCCCTTACAGGGTAGTGATTTATATAATAATGAATAATGATTTTTCTTGTACATGGAACACAGCCCAAGCTTATGCTTTAATCTTTGACAGAAAGTTCTCAGAAACTGTGTCTTCAAATATCTTATCTGTGCTCACTCAATATGCATATGCTGAATGCTATTCAGTATTGCTCTTCAAATGAGTAAAGATCTAAAGAATACTGTGCACAGAGTCTATTAGTAAGGGTATTCTGGGAGAGATACACATTACCCCTGTGTTTTCATTCTTATGGAAGTCAGCAACAGTATCAACACCATGTATTTCTTGGAGAAATAGAGTGAGGTAAGCTATTTTTAAATTGTGGTGTAATTACTATCATGATGTCTGCTAATAATTGCTGACAAGCACCTACCCTCATTGCTAGTTAACCTCATTTTGTAAGATGTCTATGGAAGACAGATTTAGGGACAACTAGAAAATGCTTTTCAGTCTATAATGTGAGCAACTGTAGAGTGGTTCTTACTTTTACTGGTATCTAAGTGTGACATCTGGGTTATCTATTTATCACTCAAAAATAAAGTGAAGTATAAGCATATGATTTTAGGATATATGATGCATTATACTTAACACTGTTTTACTAAAGAAAAATCTAGAAATAGAACCATACACTTAACATGTCTATTTATTTAAAGATTTATTTTCTTTTAAATTATGCATATGTACATATGTCTATGTGTGGGTCTGTGTACATGTGTGTGAGGCATTGCATTCCCCTGAAGCTAGAGTTTGAAGCTGGAGTTACAAGCACTTGCCTGCAGTTTGATGTGGGTTATAGAACAGAATGCAGGTCCTCTGTAAGAACTCTACACATTTGATCTACTATGTCACCCCTCCAATCCCCAGTATGTCTGTTTTAAGGTTACTGATACTTATTGCCCAATTGTCATTCACCCACAAAATATCATTCTGAAATTTAGTTTTAAATAACTCCTGGTTGTGGATATAGTTAACAATTAATTTCACCAAGAATATTGGGAGGTGTTTAGAATAGAACCCAAAGCTGTAACAGGCTCCTTCACCGTGTGGCCTTTTTCTCTGTTCCACAGCCGGCAGACTTCCTTTTGCTTTCCAACATTGCAGTTTAGAAAGTTGCAATTTAAATTCAGTGCCTGCTCCTATAAGACATAGATCATTTTCAACCCTCCTGTTAGTTTTTAGGAACAGAAAATCTGTATAAAACTCAGAGAACTGCCTATTTGAAATGCAGACAGTTGGGGAACAAGAGGCCCATCTTCCCAACCCTCCTAAATGCACCAGTTAGTACACACAGATGGTATAGACACACTGAGCACAAACCACTCTGAACTCCATCTGCTTTCCAAAATTGACTCTACCTCACCTGCAACACGGTGAAGTCCAACCCTCTTGTCTCTGCAACAGGCTCAAGACCTGCCATAACAGTCTTGTAAGATGCGTTCCTTGCCTGACTACTGCTATTTTGTAATTTTTCTTCACTTACCATCTTGTTTGAAGGCATCCGACGAATGATACAGGTTGACTGGGGAGTGGTACTGCTGAGCTGCCCCTCGCCAGCTTGGTGGAGAAACGTTCAGGGTCCCTAATGAAGGACTGCTGTACCGTGGTCTGGTCTTGGAACCAAAGGCAGATGAGGTTGAACTCTTCTTAATTCTTAGCAGAGCAGCGTATGAAGTGGGAATACCAGAAGGAGCTTCAGAATTCTCTGCAAAAAGGAAACAGCAATCCAGAATCAAACCCAAGGCCCCTGATTTATGCTTTATTCTTATGAAAATAGTTTCTTCTGGATGTATTGTTGGAAATCTGTTACAACTGAATTCAAAGTAGAATTAAAAATGAAAAAAGAAAGAAATTAAAGGCTGTTAGGTTTGGGAATATTTTGTGAAAAATTCCCAGTTGTAATATGTTCTTTTAAGAGGTTAAGAGTGGACAAACATGTGGAGTAGAAATAGAGGAAGGAAAGCAAAGGAAGATAGAAAACAGGGGATGTGAGGATAGGAGAGAGGGAATTAGAGAGGGAGGGAAAGTGAGAGGGAGAGGGAAAGAAAATGTTAAATAATCAGCCTTATATAACCTCTGGGCAGGAGTGTTTGGATGTACTTTGAGTTGTTTTAATCTATTCCATGTAGGGTAATTCCTTCTTTATTACTGAAATTGGGGAAACTATTTCCACTTATATTTTACAGCTGCAAAGATAAATACACAAAGACAGGAACTTCACTGGCTGAAAAACGTCACTCCATACCAGGAGTTTCTACTGGGGAACACATCTTCTTTACATTAAAAGTTATACCTTAGGTTTCTCACAAGTCCTGAATTAACTATTAAATATGAAAGAATCTTGACAGAATTCATTTTATATATTTTGTAATGTAATTTCTATAAGTAAATATCAAATAGAAATGATATTATGAAACTTCCCTTATTAAGAAATATTTTATTTAAATTTCTAAACTGTTCTATGTTAGGAAAAAGTGTGCATAGCATCTGAAATATATTGAACTATTATGTGCTCAGAAAATAATGTAGTAAATGGGCCCCATAGGATTATATATTTGAATACTTGGTCAACAAGTGGGTAGGATTGTCTGAAAGGATTATAAGAGATATGGCCCTGTTGGAGGAAAGTTGTCACTGGGGTGAGTTTTGGGGTTTTAAAGTGCCACAATAGGCCTGGTCTCTGTCCCTCTCTCTCTCTCTCTGTATCTCTCTCTGCCTCTCTCTCCCCCTCTCTCCCTTCCTCTCTCTCTCTCCCTCTCTCTTTATCTCACTCTCTCTGTCTCTCTCCTTCCCTCTCTCCCTCTTTCTCTCTATCTCCCCTCTCTCTCCCTATCCCTCTCTGTATCTCTCTCTCTCTCTCTGTTTCTTTCCCTCCCCCTCTCTCTCTGTATCTCTCTCTCTGCCTGCTGACTGTGATCAAGATGAAGCTCTCAGCTATTTCTATAGCATCATGCCTGTCTTCCTTCTACCACACTCATGACCAAGATGATAATGGACTCACTTGTGAGGCAGGAAGTTCCACTTTTAGTCTGGCCCTTGCCTTCTGGTGGCAGCCTAAATGAAGGGTATGGAAGAAGGAAGCTTGCTCTCTTTGCCTGCTGGCTTCCACTGGCAAGTCTATTCTTCATTGCCATAGAGCCTACTTCTTTTCTGTTCTGGTGTATACCAAAGACCAGCTGAGCCATACAGTCACATGAACTGAAAAACTACGGAAGTTTTGGACCTTCTACTGTTAGTCATTGTTGGGGTAGGTGGATCACAGCCTGTAACTCATTCTGATAAATCCCATTTATAGATATTCATTCTATCAATTCTGTCCCTCTAGAGAACACTGACTCTATGCAAAGTTATGCAAAATTAGTGCATAATTTTGGAAACAAAGCTAAATGCAATGAGTTTAAAATGTACAATGAATTTTTGCATCTCTAATATAAACTGAACAATTTGCTAAGAATGGGAGTCTTTTTATATTTTATTCGATGTATATGGGTGCTTGGCCTGCATGCAAGTGTGTGCACCACATTCACACCTGGTTCCTATATAGGCCAGAATAGGATACCAGATCTCATGTAGCTGGGATTACATTTGGTTGTAAGCTGTCGGATGGGTTCTGGAAATTAAACACAGGTCCTCTGAAAGACTAAACATTGCTCTTAACTGTTGAACCATCTCTCCAGCACCAGTCTTGGGATATTTTAAGAATCAAAGGACTTCTCAGAGAATATATTTTATGTTAATGCCTGCTAACTAAATGTAAGATGAAAGTCATGCATTTACTAGTAAGCTTTCTGGTAATTAAAATTACTTAAACTCACTTCACTGTCTCATACAGATATTTTGGGATGTAGAAACATTTCTGTGATTTAGAAATAACACGTTAGGTGCTAAACTATCAAATTAAGTTTAACATTTCTGTACTGTAAAATTGTAAATATAATTTTACTGAAAGTCAAGAAAAATATAATTTTGCATGTTTTCCACACTTAAAAGGACCATGCTCTGTGTCCTAGCCCATCAGGAGCAGAGAAGAAATCTGTGCCCTTTAGACACTGCTGTTCTACAGCCTGGAGAAGGTGGATCAAGTTCTCCTGGAAATAGTTAAGTCCATCTGAGCAAATTACTTGAGACTACATCTCCTTTAGAAACAGAAAGCAAGTGTAAGTTGTAGGTAGCAGCTAGATGTGTCAGGCAATGAAAGAGAGTGAGGGATTTTACTTCATGTCTAACCCTGAATGTCCTCATCTTCAGTATAGTTTTCTGTATTATGTTTGCACATTCTGCATCCCAGCTAATGCTTAAATATGAAATAAGTATAAAAATGTGAGCATGAGATTTTTAATCTAGGCAAGGACAATTAGTAGGAAACTAAAATAACATATTTAACATTTATTTTTAGTTCGCTATGCAAAGAAATAGCCTCCATTGTGATATTTTATGACACATCTATCATTATTTTTGTTACTATTTGTCTCCTACTGTTGATTATTGTGGTGGTAAATCTTATGTATACACATATACATGCACACACACACACACACACACACACACACACACACACACACACCACACACAAACACACACACACACACACACACACACACACACACACACACACACACACGTCAAATACTGTCAGGAAGGGCAGCAATTGTTTTGTTCCATTTGCAGATAGATGAAATAAAACCCTGACTGGGCTGTGTGTTCCTCACCAGGGCTGCCCTTTCTGTGCAGCCTCTTGCATCTCTTAACAGCTGTGACTCCCTTTTTGATGATGAACATGAATCAAAAACTCTCACTACATAAACTTAGCCATGTATTCATGCCGCAGCACTCAGGAAATTCATGTAGAGATGTCAAATGCTAGAAACCCAAAAGTTAGTAAGTTATCTTCCCAACCTCCATGAACCACTAATCTAGAGGAAATTAAAGGCAAGCATGCATTTACTTTTAATGCTGCATGGAAAAAAAGGAGACATAGAGTTCTACAAGCCTCACATCACAGCTACAGAACCCTCTCATTCAGCTGGTAGCCACAGAAGATGCTTTTAAAGAGGAAAGACCTGAACTGTCACTTCAGGAAACAGGAGCTCAATTGGATTGAGTTCTGGCTACAAGATTTCAGAGATCTAATGAAATCAAACTTTGGATCCTATTTGTAAGGGCTTGAAGAATGGATCCTTTGAAATCACAATGTTGGATTCCTTTTAACAGTAATAAACACATTTTCTGACCTTCTTAATTACCCTGTAATGATAATTTTCAAAAAGTCTTTATTGAATTATTAAAGTCTGATATATAACAATGAATATAGTCATGAGCCTCAAATGTTATTTGTCTTCATGTGATTTAAAGTCTATTAGTATTGGTAAAGTATTACTAAATGCCTTAAACAATACCATTCTTTACTACATAAAAACAAGACTGAATACACTGGAGGAAATAAGGAAAGGGTGCTTTACTCAGTGTCCACGCTGCTCAGGGAGGAGCTCTCTTACGAGAATGAAAACTCACCTTAGCTCTGGGGACATATGACTTCCTCCTGTCCTCCAGGGGATCATTTCCCCTCATTTATGGGGATTTTTGGGTGAGAAAGGACAGAATTTAAATCTAGACTCTACAACACAGTAACTGTGGCTTTGATCATGCATGAATAGCCCTGTTCCTCAGCTTCTGTGATTGTAGAAAGAGGATGCCCAAACTCATTTTTATAGCATCATGGAAAAAAGCAAAGTCATGTATGGAATTGGAATAATTCCTAGTTGATAGTGTGGATCAAATTAATGATAGTTTTGCATTGTATTCATTACCAGCAGTTCACTCTTAGCCTGTCCTCTATCTCTTTCAGTTGTGATTAATTCACAAGGTAAGAGCATAAATACTGTCTTATAGTTTATGTTTTAAACTGAAGAGTAAGACTGGGTAACAGGTGAAAGAATAACCCTTGTACTCTCCTGCCCTATAATTATGCTTATTTTCGACATAAGTATAAGTAAACTAGGGGAAATGAGGGTAAATCCAGAAATAGTGGATTAAATAAAATTAACATTTCTGTATTCTTGTGATTTTTCTCTGTTACAGAAAAGACTGCTCTTCTCTTCATTTTTCTGAGAATGGATTAGGAAAAAGAAGTGACTCTTAATTTTCTCAGAAAATCACTTTTCAGTTGGTCAGTCTTTTAATAAGTACCAGTGTTGGCAATGTCAGTGGAACCTGGTTAGGCATTCCCCATGTCTTCTTCTATTTTCTCACTTTATATAGATCAGACCTTGGGGAATGTGCCTTACAGTAATTTCTAAAGTGGCCTGGAGATTTTGTGATAAAACTCAATTAACCTAGTGCTCTCACACCATGGGACCCCAGCTAGAAGATGGGTAGGAGTAAATATTAATGCCTTCATTAGATATCTCTTCTTCAAGTGACCCTGAGACCACTACAGTTAGATTATTTAATAAAATCGTGGTCTGCTAAGTCACAGTGACATTGCCACATCTCATGGTGTCAGAACTAACAATCTTTTCCATTATTTTAAAGGTCATTTTATAGATTTAAAATATTGCCACAGAGTATAAATAATATTATTACAAGTGGATTGGAATATATAAAGCAGGAATCCCTTGGGATAACATTTACAAATAAAACAAAATAAAATGACATTATGATAAAGGATGTATTTTAATTCCTCACCATGTTTTAAATATTTGTAAATTTTCTGACACCTATTAAATTTCATAATTTCCCATATGTTCCTAAGTATGAAAATATTTCTAGAGAGAACTTAAAAGCTCTAAAATATTGGTGGTAGCACTGGAACACACGATGAGACTCTGCATTGAAACGTCTTTTGTCAGATCCTTGCACGCTAGTAGCATAGTTGAAGGCTGAGGGGAGATGAATAAACCACACCAGAGATGCATGAAACAGCATAGCAGTTTCTCCTACAACTTTCTACATTGCCTGTTTTTCTAGTTTTATTTTTAATAAACATACTCTAAGACAGCAAAGTGATATGTGGTGACTTTCCTAATTATAACACTTAAACACTTAAAGACATACTTCCAGAAAATAGAGGACCATTTTACATTGATGACAAAACATCCAGAAAAAAACAGAAGCCATGAGATCTCCTGGCTTTCCACTTGACTCAATTTGTCATCAAAGCTAGCAAGAAGAAATGTGGTATGCGACCTTTGCCAGGGTGACTGCTAAAGTAGTCCTATCTTTGATGAGGATTCATGTTCACTGTGCAATTTCAGGCCATTTCTGTTTCTGAACATTTAAGGATGGATGGAAACACCTCAGCAGAGCCTGTTGTGTGAAGCACACTTAGAGAAGCTTAATAATTTATAAACACTACATTATCTCAACTGGGTTTCTGCATCCACCATGAAGGAGAATTTGGAATAGTCCAGATCAGTTGTACTCCCTGCCTGATCTCAGCATTTCTGTAATGTGTATAAACTTTACACCATTTCAACTGAAGAGCTGGAGAGCACTATAGAATGAAGTTCACTATGGGAGAGCACTATTTAAAAGTCAAGCATCTGAACTATTATTCTTACATATAAAAAGAGCATCTCACTGCAATGCAGTCATGGAGTCTTTGTTGGAGACAGAAAGTCAGATGTAGTTACAGAGGATGGAGAACAGAGTTCTCTCTGACCTACCTGCTTCTTAGATCCACACTGGACAATTGAAGCCATAGTGATGCAAGACTAGAGAAATTCATCTCCCTTTCGTTGTTGTTAGGGTGTTATGGCTTGGTGCATATATATATATATATATATATATATATATATATATATATATCTGTGTGTGTGTGTGTGTTGAAAACATAAATTAAATTGGATATGATATGATTCTATTTCATAAAGAAAATTTTTGTTTTTATAACTACAGTATTTATACAATATCTCTTTAAATAATGAAAAGCATAATGTGTGAGGACTTAAATCAGTATTTCTTTTATAATATTAATCATTTAGAAATAAGTGCAGTACTAGTTGTGGAGTGTATCCACATTAGTGATTATATGGTTCCCTCTTCCTTTGGATAATAAAAGGTTGCAGTTTAATTGTAGCAGTTATATTAATTTTCATTGCCTTATTCTCTTTGTGTTTCATGTAGATTATCAGTGTTTTATAACACATTTCACACATGACAACAATGTTCATTAATAAATGGTCCAGCTAAAAAGATAGTTTCAGAAAACATGGTTCCCTGAAAGTTTAGAATACGTCTAATGGGCAAATTATGCATTTGATACATCAGCAAAATAAATAATGAATGCAATGCTTTTGCAGTGTGTGGTGCAAAATACCTTCTACACTACATATTCAAAATGTAGGCACTCTCAGTCATAGCAGGCTACAAAATGGAAGTAAACGTAGCCAATTCCATTAATGAAATTCTAGGTAACTAAAGATAATCAATACATTTGTCCTATTTATGTGTACATGGTTTAACACTTATTCCCTGCTCAATAAATGATTATTTTTTTGTGCAGCCTACACTGAATGAGATATAGGAAGAAAATAGAAACAAATTATAAACCATACATTCAAATGGTTCCTATAATCCACTAGGTGCATGGTATGAGCTACAGGAAAATGACAATAAGACAATGTGGACAATGGCTGTAAAGCCATTATTAAAATATCACCTTCACAATTTCAGTCCTTTCTCCTCAGTGAAGTTCATCTCTCCACTTTCAAGAAGATATTGTAGTGAGTGCAATCGGTGGGTGCTCCCTAGTTCTCTCATTAAAAAAAAAAAAAAAGCTTCTTCAGGCCTGATAGACACTATCCCACATGGGATATTTCATTAATGGAATTGGTTATGTTTACTTCCATTTTGAAGCCTGCTATGACTGAGAGTGCCTACATTTTGAAGATGTAGTGTAGAAGGTATTTTGCACCATACACTGCAAAAGCATTGCATTCATTATTTATTTTGTTGTCTTGGGCAAATGTAAAGAACTTGAATGGGATCATGGAAGTTTTACTATCCCAGTTGGCTGTGAGTATTGAAAAATTACACATCTTCATAAGTGACAATTCTACACTTGTTATGTTGGCTATTTGTTGATGTCTTTCTACTGATCACACATTCACTGTAATATGTGAGCCACATTAAGAGTGAGCATGAAGAGAGGTGAATTAGCCTGGGCAATGTTGGAGAACTCACCCTGGTGGTGAGGACAGCAGAGAACTGGGGAGCAGATAAGCCCTGTAGCTGCCCAGGCCCAGAACCAGGGCTATGACTTGGCCAGCCCCATCATCCATCCCATTTGTGATCTGCTAGAGCATGTGAAGGGACCTGTCCTGCAGATCCAAATCTGCAGGAACTCTGCCACACAAGGCAACAACACAAGAAGAGTCCTAGTGAGGGCCCAGCATCCATAGTGTAGTAGAAACCAGAGGCTTCAAACCAGACCAATGACTCTTTACAATGAACACTTGCAAGTAAAGATATATGGACAAGGGAGCTCATGACATGAGTCACTGTATCACATTGTAGCTTCCATTAGGAGACTTTAAATTTTTTTCCTTTTTCTCTTAATTTGGCTTCATTTTTGGTGGGGGGAGTTGCAGGGACAAAGGGCAGATGGAAAGGGATAGAGAAATGAATGGGATCGAGATACATGATGTAAAAGACAGAGTAGATAAAAGAAAACAATTGCAAAATAATAATGAAAGTGAACATGAGAAAAGAGAGCAATGTAACCATGCATTATATGGATTTTTTTTCATTCAAAGTCAGTCTCCATAACTCTGATTCTAGGAACTAAGGGCTGGAGAGGCACAGGGCAGAGTAAATGAAGAACTCTGCTCTTAAAATGCTATGGAAGGGAGTGCTCTATGGCAGTTTACCAGATTAGTAAGTGTCCATTCAACAGAAGATAACCTGAAAATCAATAAAATCCGCTGCTATTCTGATTCTACCACTCTTGACTAAACTAGAGGATCTTAAGCCAGTGACACTGGAACAAGGACACACAGCAGGCTGGCACAGTTCAGCCAGATTCTGGGTGTCCCTCTCACTTTCATTACCCACATAGTGTCCCACAATAAATCTTGTATTGTCCCCTGCAAAAAAAAAAAAAAAAAAAAAAAAAAAAAAAAAAAAAAAAAAAAAAAAAAAAAAACAGGTCTGAAGAGGAATTGCAATGTGGACCTTCATTAGAAGATTGCCAATTGCCACTCCCCAAGTCAATTCTCATATAGTCATTAAATTTCAAAGGAATTTCTTCACCCATTAGTTTGTAGCTCACCTGACATTTATTTCTTTTGGCATTACCTTCAGGGTCAAGATGACCCTTCTCCCAATAATCCTTAAGGGATCACTTATAAGAGTTGCATCCAACAGGAACCCAGGTGATCTACATTTTCCCCCAGTTAGTATTTTAAGCATTCTGAACATAACAAATATATCCTCATTGAAGAATGGAAACAGTCTCTCATTGTGCTCCTTAGCCATCATGCATATTTTCCCAAACAAAGTGCCTTGCCATTATTTGATCTGTAGATCAAGGCATGCTTTAAAGGCAGCAGCAAGCTGTTTCACAAAACACAACTGGAGCAGTGTTTTGACCTGAAAAACAGGCAGGTGCAGCATGGTTTTGTTTCAAGGAAATTGAAGTCATTTCTGTATGCAGCTTCCTGTTTATTTATTATATTGTGATAACGTACTCTTTCAGAAATATTTATTCAGTCTACACACAAACACACACACACACACACACAGAGAGAGAGAGAGAGAGAGAGAGAGAGAGAGAGAGAGAGAGAGAGAGAGAGAGAGGCTGGAATTCATTGATCATTATGTAGACCAGGCTAGTTTCAGACACACAAATATTTGATTGCTCTGTCCCTGAGTGCTGGAATTAAAGGAGCATGCCATCATGCCCAGCTAATTTATATGTTTTACTAAGACTGATACACATTGTGCACATTATGTAACCACATCCCTGTGATTAGGTGAGTTGTCTCTTACATACAATGTTGTGGGAGTGTCACTGAAAGATATCCTTTTCCTTGTGATATGGGAGTACCTGAATATTAAAAATTCTGGAGATTTCTAAGTGCTTGAGAGCACTTGTTCCTGCAAAAGACTCAGTTTTGTTTCCCAGAAGCCTACCTGATAGTCCACAGCTATCCATAACTCCAGGTCAGTGGATCAAACACCCTATTCTGGTCGCCATGAGCACCAGGCATGCAGGTGGTACACAGAAATGCATGCAGACAAAGCACTCATACACATAAAAAAATATATCTTTTAAAAATCACATAAAATAATAAATAAACTTGTTTAAAAATTCTTGCTAAAATTGTTTTTGAATGATTTTGTATTTTATCCTCTTTCTGACATTATAAGATAACAATATGTTTGTGAATATTTATAGATCCTTTGCATATTTGACTAGATGATGACTAGGGACAAATATTTGCTTTATTTTGTACATGTGCTTGTTGAACCTCACATCTCATCATTAACCTTGATTTTGACTGTCAGTCACATGTTGCATTTTTCCAGGTACACAGATTTCTTCATTAAGTCATTTATCAAGAGCCAGATAGGTGATTCAGTATAGAGGCTGCTCAGGGAAGAGGTAGCTGTAGGTCTGCTGACAAGCTGAGGAACTGCATCCCATCCTGGGACACACATGGGGGAAGGAGGGAACCGATTCCCTCAATTTTTCTCTGACTCACATCCAGCTCACCTCCACACAATAAACAAAATCAAAATAAATCATGTATCAAATGGCTTTCTTTTTTCCCTATTGAGGTTCACTTTCATTGCTACCTTAAAGCAGTCCAAGCAATATCACATGCTCCCCAACTCCAGGTCTAGTGTAGTTTTGTGTGCTTCAACAGCAGAGGAAAGCCACTGCACAGGACATTACTGCAGGTATCCTTGCTGCTGTCACAATATTTTTTCTTCTTAGGCTATTTGAGATTGTCATTAAACCCACTTATCTTAGTGCTGAACACACTTAATTGTGGCTATGACTTCTTATTTCATGACAATGCAAAAAAGTGACTTTTTTAGCTGACATTTTTCTTTTTGACTAACATGACAGTTGGTCAGTGGCTAAGGCTCAATGACATTTATCAGCTACCTAATTAAAATGTAGACACTTCTATAAAAATTGCAAATGTGACCTTCATTTGTGTATTTTTGCTTGCTAGCATGTTTGTTGAAATGTCACAAAGAACCCCACTCTGTTCTTTTCCATAATGTTTAATTATATTATATTGAAAGTGTTCATTACTTGGTTACCATGGAATATAAAATCACATGGACTCCCTGGAGTGCAGGACACTATGCTTTCCACCCTGTACAGAGCATGGATTGCAAGGATGTGGCTATAGTATGCCAAAAACAGCTAGGTGAAAGTGAAAATTTGTTCAATTAACAATTTGGCTTGCTTTCCTAATTCCAAACAAAACCTCTTTTTTTCTTTCTCTGTTCAAACAAAGCTTTTTATACATGGGCTTGATTGCTTTGGCGTTCCATAAGGACAGCCCAGACCTCTTGTGTCACTTTCAGACCCTGCTACATAATTGCTTCTAAGAATTTTTCCTGTTAGTTTCACACAAACTAGCAATTTTTATCGAATGTCCATCATGGTGTAAGTTCTAAATGCTCTGGATCCAACACTTGTAAGTTCTTCTGTAATTCTGGGTGAGATTCTTTTGGGCTCCTTCCATTCAAACTCTCTATTCTGGGGTAGTAGTTTTTCTGTTCTCTATCAATGCCTGACCCAGATACTGCTGTCTTTCCTTCAAAGTCTGCACAGTAAAACAAATGTTTCCTGACTAAATAAACAATTTTCATTACTCATTATAATTTTTATATTCCATTTTTGGTGTTCCTTTTCTTAAAATTGGTCAAGATTGAATTAGCTTTTGTTTTTCAAATGAGCTATGTCTTCAACTGATTCCTTCCCCTTTCCTACCACTTATTAATCATTCATCAGAGAATATTTTATAAAGATATAATTTGAGGAGTTTCTCACTTATATAAGTTTTATTTAGAAAAATGAATTTCCATGGGGCAATTTATCTCACTTTAGAAAAAATTTAAATATGATTCAAGAGAGAGAATCAGACATAAGTTAATTATACACATTTCTAAATGTTCAAATCTCTTGTTTTAAAGTGTACTTATGGACTGCTAGGTGAACAATCAACCCTTTCCTAAAGTCTGTCATGATATCAAACTTACTCCAAATATCAGCATCACAAAGAAACATACACATCTCAGGGTAAAGGCAAAGATATAGTTGAACTCACATAGGATTTTGAGAATTGATGTTGTATTAATAATTTGGGAGCTTAAAATAATTTTGTTGGACAGGGACAGTAAATGTCTTTACAATCTTCTTAATGTTTCATTAGTCCAATGATCAAACCATTCCTCAAAAAGCTGGAAGTTAAAAGATTTTTTCCTTACAATGTTAATATTTTACAAATGAAGAAACAAACTTGGTTAATTCATTTTTATTTAGTCAACTTATCAAATTAATTTCCCCAAATGAATGGATTTATTGCATGGCTAATATGTGAATTTGTACACACTTTTCTTATTTATTCTCATTTGATAATATATGATGCTATGGAGTATAGTTAACTAGATTTCTTATCTTATACTTAGTTATTTTCTAAGGTGTGTTGCAAATAAAATTTCATGGAAGAAGTAAAAAGATGTAAAAACTTGGTCAAAGGCTTACTCAGAACTTCTCATCCCAAACAACACAAATATATGGCTGTGGAATTGCTGAAGTGGGATGTTTTGCTGGTAGATAATATTTGTAAGAGATGAAAATTTAATGTTATGGGTTAGAGGTGTAGTTAAGTTGGCAGATTTCTGTCTTGGTATGCATGAGTCCCTAGGTTTGGTTTCCCAGTACCACATAAATGTGGCATGGTGGTGCAAGGTTATATTCTTATCACTAGAGATATTCAGTAGCACAATACACACTTAGGTACACAGCAAGTTCAAGGTCAGCCTGAGATACATGAGAGACTCCCTAAAATGATTAAAAAGTATAAAGTATTTCAAGTACTGTAAAACTACCCTGAAATGCAAGAGCACAAAGTGAAATTCTAGTAACTTCCTCAACCCTGGAGAAAAGCACCATAGTTATCAGATGCAAAGAAAGGTATGACAATAACCTGAGTGTTGTTATTTCTATAAAATGATGAATAGTATTTATTGGAATTTCATTTATTCAGTGTCATCTATTCCATAATTTTTACTACTACACAAAATATTGTAGCTTGATAGACTTAGATTCTTACTTGTAAACCTATTTTGTTCAAGTTCAAACCTAACTTTGTTGTTCAATACATGTAAATCTAAGTCAATAATTAATCTCTCTGAGATCCTGTGAAACTGTCATATTAACAAAGTCACAGTGGCTTTTGTGAAGATTGAAATACGTATTATATGTCCATGTACATTAGTAAAAATTTCAGTCTATCAATTATGTGATGAACATTAATTTATTTTTATTTATTTTATTTATTAATTTATTTGTTTCTGCTATATAATCTTAAATTTTAAATCACTGTGATAAACATTTTTTTCACCCTTCAAAATGATGTGGGACTATTGCTTAAAATACATTTTGCTTTTCAAGAACAGAATTCCCTGCTTTGTGTCATTGAGTATCATTTGTGTGATGTTAGTGTACCCACTGGAGAGATGACTCAATGGTGAAGAGCACTTACAGAACACACCCAGTTTTGAGTTCCAGCCCACATATACATACATATACACACAAATACACACGCAATAAGTAATTAAATATATTGGAACTCAATATTTGGAAGTGTTTCATGGATAAATTGGATAAGATATAAAGCCTTCTGCCCAATGATCTTGGCTGAAGAAACAGAACGAGAGCTCCCTTAATGCAAACACACTTTATACAAAAAAGAACAGATTTCTTTTTTAGAACCCGCAGTGGAAAAGTACACATAATGAAATGAGATTTTTTTTCTGTCTTTATTGAGGAAGAATTTAATCTGGCCGAGAGATGGCTGAATAAAAATATTAATGTTTCCTGGTGATATTAAAGTACATAAAATGATACACTAGCTGTCCTATGGGCTTCCTCAGAGGAGTCCTTACCATAAGCATTAAGTGTCTCCCCTGCTGCAGTGGAGAAACATGTTGAATTTACCCCCTACAGGACTTGCTGCAGGGCCTGGCATGTGGTCAGTGCTGAGTTAAAATGATTGAATCCAAAATCACCTAAAAGCTGTAAGAATAATTTTCCCTACAAATATATATAATATTAACAGTCATTTTCTTGGAAGTTATACAATGAGTTCAAAGATATCCCTATTGTTGCATTTACAGGACTGGAAAAGACTTAATTTTGACAGTTTTCTCTTCTGTTAATTGACTGCTCATTTTGCCCCAGCCTTTATCTTCTATTTTGAAACATTCTCCACATTTATATCACTTTGTTATTAATTGTTTCATATGTTATTAAAAAGTAGAACATTAAAAACCAATAAGGCTTAAGGAATCGACAGTACTAATTAAACAAAAAAATTAAGAGAAATATCAAGGTTAGGATACTGAAAATATGCCCCACCAAGTGGAACTACAAAATTTATGGAGAGAATAGTAAGGACTGCAGGAGATGGCTGGTAATAAAACAAGAAATTTGAGGGTTTGGTTGTTTTTGTTTTGTTTTGTTTTGTTTGGCTATTTTCTCTGATTGTGAGATGAGTCCAGTACTTAAAAGGAATTTAACCCAGTGAAATGTAAAGTTTGAGTGGTTATGCACCATTCCTAATTGCCCAAGCATACAACGACATTGTGACGAAATTGATTAAAGCAGTAATTAGGATCAGAACTAGTTATTGTCTGCCTAGCATTTTGACAAAAGTGTGGAGGCAAGTTCTACAGACTTTAACCACAGAGAATGAACATTTAAGTCATGCACTAAAGGCTTAATTATAGATGGAACACAGGACTGGTTTGTCCTCCACTGGCTCAGGTCACAGTTTCCTATGTCCTGGACTCATAAGCCTTCATATGGAGTAACATTATTTCTTCTCCAGAATAAAGCAAAATTGCCAATTTTCCTGAAACACGTGCCTTCCTTTATTCACCTTGACCTTGCTGGCAGCTGCAAGTTCATAATTAGAAGAGTTGACTCTGTGTCACAATGGGACAGACTGTGCCTTGGTCTTTTTTCTTTTCTTTCTTTTTTTTCCATTTAAAACCCCTTTCTTTTTGGAACTAAAGCCTGAGGCCAAAATCTCAAACCGATCTTTACTGCCAACTATGGAAGTACTATACTTAATGACTAATATTTATAGACAAAACAGCTTAAATGATAATATTTTGAAATGATACAGTTTATAAAGTCAAACACATACTAATTTTAGAATCACTCTGTGGATACAAATTCTGTTTCATTGTCCATTTATCTGTGCACTTACACAGTTTTCATACCAAGCCTTGTTACTTATCATATAGATAAGTAACTTCTTTCCTGACATGATGATCATCTTGCTAAATGCTTATATTGCTGCTTCTGAAGCAAGTGAGAAGACTCTATCCTTAGCACATTTAAGATGTGTGTCTAAGAAATATGAGAAGAGGGCATAAATTCAGTAGACAGGAGGATCTGGTCTAGGAGAAGCTGGAGAGAGTGGTGAATTGTGCACATAAACTCATGCTCTAGTATGATACATGCACATTACAAGGGTGACTGGAAGAAACATCAGCAAGGGACCAGGTCGCAGGGCCTGGAGTAGACTGCCTTTGGGAAATGTATAATTGTATAATTCTGCACAGACTCCATACTGGGACAAATGCAGGGATCTTGCACTTGGTCATACACTCATGAATTAAGAACGTCCCCCAAACAAGCACATAAACTTCCACATTGTAATAAGATCCCTTTCCCATCTCTGTTTCTTCTATGTCTCATTTTCCTTGTCTGTCTCATAGAAGTTATGATTCTATTTCTTCAAGAGCTTGCTACAAGGATGGGAAGAAATGAGCATGTATTAACGGACTGGAGCCACAAGTAATGCTCAGCACAGAAACTACCAATAAAGCTCAGCCACCATTGTGACTCTAGCATAAACTGGGGATTTACTGATCTCTGGAAAGTTACCTGAGGCTAGATTTTTAATCACGTACTCTAAGGAAATATAAACAAAGAATGATATACTTAATATGCTTAGCTTCACAAGGAGATTGTGGAAGCCCAGTTTAATTTTCAAATAGTTTTCATGAAATAAATTCTATTTCCCACATCTAAATTCATCCTGAGACTCAGACAAAAAGAATAGATGCTTTATCAGGGTGCTGCATGTAATTTTATTTATTCTCAGTTTTTATGTCTCCCTGTCTAATCTACAGGTTAGGAATATGGAAATTATTTACTGTAAATATATATATATATATATAATATATATATATATATGTTTACAAATTTGACTAATACATAATTTATTAAAATAAATGCAATTGAAATGCTTCAAAGAGTTGGATTAAATGATTGGAAAGTAATAGGCACTTTCTACTTTTTTCACAAAGCATGAAATAGTTGTTTGGTTTCATTATTAAGAAAATACACATTTATAGTGTTTCTGAATACTGAAAAGCATTACATACCTACTGAGAATAAGTGCTGGAGAGTGTGCCAAGGGTAAGTAACTAGATTAATTATAAAACTTGTTTACAAATTTAACAAGTGCAGATTTAAAACCATTGATATTCTTGCCAATGAAATTAGAAAACAGAAACGTTTACTTATTTAATTGCTTGTGAGCTCACCAGTCCTCAACTTCGTAATATAATTCATAATAACAAATTGTTTTTCTTTAGTTTCTCACCCCTCCCTCCCTCTTTGATCAGGGTCTAAGATGCAATATAAAGAGAGGACCCTTCTCAATCGGGCTGTTTCTGTGAACTCTAGCCTGGCTTCTCTGTCCACAATCACAATGAGTATGGAGAGAAGAGCAGATAAGTTTGTTTATGTAGCATATACAGAGTGACTACTCATTTCTACAGTTTACCATGAGACTTTGTGATTCTAATGTAACATGTGTTTATTTTAAAAAGCTTCAAAATTATTTTTGCTAGGTGATCAGAAATATATAGTGTTAAAACGTGTTGTATAGCTACATTTTTTCTGTATTTTTATTTGAATTAGAAACAAGAATTTTTTACATTTCAATCCCAGTTCCCTCTCCCTCCCCTTCTCCCCTGCCACCACCCCTTCCAACTAACACCCCACCTATCTCATACCCTTTCTGCTCTCCAGGGAGGGTGAGGCTTTCCATAGGGGGTTTTCAGAGACTGTCAATATCCTCTGGGATAGGGCCTAGGCCCACCCCTTTGTGTCTAGGCTCAGGGAATATCGCTCTATGTGGAATGGGCTCCCAGAGTCCATTCCTATGCTAGGGATAAGCACTGACCTACTACAAGAGGCCCCACAGATTTCTGAGTTATCCTCACTAACACCCATATTCATGGGGTTTGAATCAGTCCTATGCTGGTTTCCCAGCTATCAGACTGGGCACCAAGAGCTCTCCCTTGTTCAGGTCAGCTGTTTCTGTGGGTTTCACCAGCCTGGTCTGGACCCTTAGCCAGGACCAGGATGGCTATAGTGGTTAAGGAGTTGGACTCACATTACATTTTTTTTAAATTATGTCTTTAGTTTTTTTTTTTTTCATTTTAGTCATAGGACTTAATCTTATCATTTATTCAAAATTCAACAATGAACTGGGGAGATGGATCAAATGGTAAAGTGATTTCCATGCAGCCATGGAAACTCTAAATCAGGTCTTCAGAAATCATTTGCCAAGATCATCCCTGAGTGAAGTAAACAAAAACAGTCTAAAGATCAGGGCTCACTGGCCAGATGGCCTTTGTGAAAGGGACATTGCCAAGTTTGGTGAAAAACAATGCTCAAGAAAATAAACTGGGGAGTAATTGAGGATGACGAGTCTGTGTGATAGGACTGTAACTTAACAAACTTCTTTCAAATATATTATTTTGGATAAGCCATGCAACAACCATTTATAATTAGACATGCTTGATTAAATGTGTGTGTAAGCAACCACAAAACACAAAATGTCATAATATATGAGATGCTACAATTGATACTCAGTGTGAAGTGTTTGCTGTAGTGAAATTACCCTGGCTATACCTGAGTTTTGCTCAGCACTAAAACACAGAAAGTTAAAATTCCCAGCAATCATAAACTCACTTGACTAATAGAACTAGAATGTTATGCACAATTTGTCTTCTGGAATTTTCTACTGAAAATTATAGTTGCTTGGTTTTGTCTTTCAATTTGGACTCTGTCACTGTGTTGGTGGTGGTGGTGGTGGTGGTGGTGGTGTGTGTCTGTGTGTGTGTGTGTGTGTGTGTGTGAGAGAGAGAGAGAGAGAGAGAGAGAGAGAGAGAGAGAGAGAGAGAGAGACATAGAGACAGAGAGAGAGAGTTTCATATGGTCCAGGCTGAACTTGAAGCCTGGATTCCTCACATTTCTACCTCTGAAGGTTTGAGTTTTGAGCATGTGTCACCATACTCAGCCAAGTATTAATATGTTATAAATGAGCATGTAAAACTGTATTACAAAGTCTCTGAGAAGAGGTTTCTTTAGGAGGAATTTTTCTCAATAGCAATATAAACTTTAAACATGTCTAAAAAATAACTTGAGACCATATTTTATCATCATTTACTCTAGAAATTTTCAATGTATGAATTTTTAATTTGTTTTGTGAAATGAATTTTTTGTATTATCATTCATGGTTTCAGGCATATAAAAACTAGATAGGATAACAGAAGTCTTATTTCTTTGAAAAACAAATGCAAATCTTGGTAACCATGTGTGAAAATGTAAAGCTCAATGGATGGGGTATAAATGAGCTGTTTAAAACCAATGTGTGAAGTTAGGAAATACTGTGTTCTCACTACAAACTATTTCCTTCTTGATTATTAAATTGTCCCAAGGAACCAACATTGCAATATTTTCATAACAAATATCCCCTTAATTTAATGTGTTATGCTCATAGAAGGAATCACTGAAATGGGGCACATGGGAAATGGAGAGCCTTTTCCTCTCAAAAGCACAAGTTCTAAAAGGTGATATACTCCCTATGGAGGGGTATTATTGCAGCCAAGATACAAGAAAAAGGACCTAGGCCCTCCCCTAAATGATGTGATGGACTTTGATGGTCCTCCATGGAGGGCTTCACTATCCTTGGGGAGTTGGTGGGGGGTGGGATGGGGATGGGTTGGGGGTGGTCGGTGGGGAGCATAGGAGGATGGGAGGGCGAGGGAATGGAGAGATTGATATGTAAATAAGGATGCTTCTAAAATTTAAAAAAGGCAACATATGTAGTGAATAAACGTGACATTTTTGCCTTTTAAAAACCTTTATCCTATTTTTTCCCTCTATGGCCTCAGTTCCTGGATTATAGACACATCATTCTGTGAACTTTAGTTAAATGTCCAAGTGAGTTTACACAAATGTACAGCAGTGTCCTCTACTGATCAGAACCCAGCCAGTTTGTATAGAGAATGCTCCTTGAACATAGGATGTATCAGGGTAGGAGAGCTTATGGGCCAACATTAAAGAAAATTAGTAAGGCCTCAAAAGTGCTAAAATCACTGTTTCATTCTTACATGATATACTACAAGACAACTTCCCTCCATGGAATGAGTACTTGAGCCCACCAACCGCTGCTATGTCTCCAAGGTGAGGAGGCAGGTATTTTCAACATTTGGCATCAACTCTTGTTGGAATGTGTACTGTCTTTTTTCCAGCCAAATGGCATGTATATTCACTGTTAAGTTTATTGGCTTTTAGAGAGATTTGGGAGGGTTTTGTAAGTAAATTTTAGTTTTGAAATAAAATTCTTTAAGTTTTGAATGAAACATTCTTTAAATTGAAATTCCTCCCTCTGGTAGTCTCAGCCCTCCAGAGGAGAGGTAGTTTTGCATCTTTGGCCCTATGTGGCTTACAACTACATGCCAAGCATACTGCCAGATAAGGGGCTGACTTGACAAGCATTGGCCAGGAAATCTGCCTCTCAGTTCTCTATCATCCTCTGTAATTGTTTCATCATTAAAGTACAATAAAGAGCCTACATGAAAATTGTCATATTTGAAAGCAAGATGTTCGACTTCACAGCATCATTGGAAATGGAACTAGGCAGGCAGAATGCACACAACTGTGACCACTTTAGGGCAAGTCTTTTATGGCCAAACATCCTCCAGCAGCACAGTAAAATCAGTCAGTGTGGCCACAGTAATGACCAGTGTGGATTGACATAGCAACAGAACATCTGTGGAGGTTTAAGGGATTGACCCCAATTCCCTTATGATGGCTTTGTTAAGTCAGGGCCAATATATCTCATGTTTATAGACATGATCCAAGCTGGACTGATTATAAAATGTACCCCAATAAAATTTCTTAAAGTGCATGCAAATCACCAGTGTCTCTGAGTTATATTAGTATTTTTAAGACCAAGTTTTCTCTTTTGAAAATATTTTGATGATGACTTTTATGTAGCACAGGAGTGAATATCTGGAAGGCAAATTTATTGTGGAATATATAGAATAGATTCATGTTCCCAGAAGGACAGAGAACCTGCTGATTTCCAGAGTCTAAAATGGAGATGTGGTTTGAAAACACACAAGGTAGGTGGGGCATAACAAAGCCACACTGTTGTTGGGGAAACAAAGAAAGAAGAAATTAGTAGTGATGAATGCCTGCCTGTCTTCTGTGGGGACAGGGGGACAGTGGACACAAACAAAGACACCAAGCTCCCACAGAGAGATTCAGAGTCACCAGACCTCCAGGTTATGGAAGAGAAACACATTTCTCTACCTCTGCTATCAGTTTACTAAAATACTTCATATTTTTTCTCTCTCTGTGCCCTGGTGAGGGTTACTGTCACTGTGACAAAATACCATGACGAAAAGCACACTGAAAGCAAAGAGCTTATATGGCTCACAATTCCACATTAAAGTCTATCATTGAAGGAAGGCAAGACAGGAACTCAAACAGCACAAGAACCTGGAGCAGGAGCTAATGCAGAGGTCATGGCGGAGTGCTACTCTCCATGCTTTGCTCATACTGATTTCTTACAGAACCCAGGACCTCTATCCCTGGGATGGCACCCCACCATGGGCTGGGTCCTCCCCCATCAATCACTAACTAAGGGCTTTCCCTATGCCCCACCTTATGAAGGCATCTCCTCACATGAGTTTCCTAATTCTCAAATGAATCTAGCCTGAGTTAAGTTGACATAAACTAAGCGGTACAGCCTCTAAATTTACATTAAACATGAAAAATAAAGTAGATGAATAAGATTCCCACTTTTGTTGGACAAACAAAATTTGACACTAGAATCAAGCAAGTTGATCTTCAAATAGATTGCTTACGGAGGGCAGGTACACTGCTATTTCTTCAATGCTACCAGCATACTGGCTTAAACTCAGGACTACCCTTGATCTTCAGGACACAAGTTATTCTAATAGTATTCTTACTCCTTGGCTTGTCTGCCTATGAAGATTGCTCAGAAACCCAACTCTTTATGGTTGGGTTGTAACAAATG